>NC_092870.1:14196208-14274968 GCF_032062135.1 Pyxicephalus adspersus | reverse complement strand
CATTGGCCTTACACCAATCCATCGGTACCTTGCCAGTGACTAAAGAGTCTCTAAAAATTAGAAATAATGGCTTTGAAATAACTGAGCTCAGCTCTTTGACGACACGTGAATGTAATCCATCAGGTCCTGGTGCTTTGTCAGCCTTAATTTTTCCCAGCTGTTTCTCAATCATATCAACACTTGAACTTGAACAGCACTTCGAGGGCAAGCTATTTGCAAAAAGTTATGTAAACAACTAGTTAAGGAAACGGTTACGACAGTAGGACCAGTTGGGTAATTAAGAAAGGCAAGCCCCACCATTTAGCAGCCACCTTTAACAAACGCACAGGTTTGTGATTGATGCAAACAGAACTATTTCAGAAAAAAAAGTCAATATAAGGATGAACCTGGAAGAGATTACCCAACCCAACACAAAACATGTGTTTTAAATTAAAGCAAGCAGAGTAGCTAAGTAAATTTCAAACTTTAGCGATAGAGATATTTATCTTTATCTAGCAAGCAGAACCAGATAGTCAAAGAAGCAGTTTCAGGCCCACCATTTAGCACAGCTCTCTTTTTTAACATCATCCTCCTCGTCATCTTCACTGAATTTCAGTTTTTCTGAATAATCCACCTCATCATGGAGACCTAAAGAAAGATTGATCAATGTTCAGAAAGAGGTGAGAAGACTATATTGCATTTACCTCTTGTAAACACACACCATGCTGGGGATTTTTTCCTTTTTTTTATCACTTAATATGAGCCTGTACTTAGCTATGTACAGCAAAGCATCAGGTTAACTTTGAAGTGGAACTAAATAAAAATTCCAAGTAGTACATATCGCCAACTGGCAGGGTAAAAGACGAAAATACAATTGACCTAAGGTCCCCATCACATGTCTACCAAACAATACTGGCAGGTTAATTTTTTTTACTATATTTTATTTTATGTACCAATAAAAAAGGGCTTCAATATTAGTATCTTTTTAACTTGAATTGTGCACCTTCCATGATATCCTCTTATCCCCTCCAAGTCCTCCTCGCTTCTTACTCCCTCTGCCCCCTCCAAGTCCTCCTCCTCCCTTCCTTCTCCTGCTTTTACCTACCTTTCAATGTATATGTGAATCCTTTTTGTTAATTTCTCCTGCTTATCCCGCTTGTATATTGTTATATCATATTTACGGTCCTGACTACTAAAAGATGTATCATGTTTTATTTCACCACATGAATAAGCATTTTCTAATAGGATATGCTGCTATCTCATACACAGACTTATGTATATTGGCAACTTTTTGTGTGATAAAAAAAAAAAATTCAAGGCGGCAGGTTTTTTTTTACTGTAGAAGGGATAGGCAATGTCCCTTCTGCAATAAAACATACTTACCTGCCTGCAATTTTTTTTTTTTTGAAAGGTACTCTGAGCTACCCCCATGGGCATCTCCATGTATGATGCTGGGTATCCTGGCATATCTCCAGGTGCCTGGAATGGGATAACCTAACTGTGTGCATGCATGGGAGTTCCGTCATTCTAGCCAGGTCAATCAAGACTACTAAAGGATCCCAAACCTGCATAAAGACTGGTCCATAATGGTGGTGCTCCTGATGAAGCGAGGACAGGCTTACTTTATTTATATAAAAATAAAAAAATTACGATCAGGCAAGCAGGCTTATTGCGTAGAGGACAGGCAATGTATTTTATATAAAAATAAAGGACCTGCCTGCTCACAATTTATATTTTAACTTGGTTCTGCTTAAATAGCTCCCATGTTACTTTATGCATATGTCATTGTAAATCCATAAAGCCATGTTTAGGATTAAATTGTGCAATGGACTCCCTAACCAGCCCAAGCACTGTCATATGGACCAAATCACATGCTACTCCATACCCAGGAATACCAGGTATTTCTGTTGGGCACCCAATGTAAAGGCAGGAGGACAAGAGAATGAGTAGAGCAGAAAGGTGAGAACACCTACTATAGTCACCGTTATTTATTCCACAGAGGAGTAGCACTAGCAGCATATTTTTCTTTCCACATCAGTAATTAAAATAACTCTCTTGTGTAGTCCAGACAATCCCTTATGTGGGAGTACAGCTTTATGTCAGATTCTTATTGGCAAGCTACAAAAAGTAGGCAACCTCGCTAAGAAGTGAATCAATTACGGGAGTTGGGCTGACAGAATTGCAAAAGGTGGTTTTTGTCTGGAATGGACAGTAAAATATACCATTTAAACTTTTGAAGGCTTTGCCTCTCACCTGCCCAGCCATCTTCTGCATCATTGTCCAGGTCATCCAATTCTTTAAGGTCTTTAGCATTGATTATAGCGGCCTGTGGAGCCCTATCAAGTTGGGACCGCTGTGGGCGTACTGGCCGGAAATTGCCACTATTAGGCTGGTTTTCTTTCCTATTAGAAGAATTAACATGATGCATTGGATCTTAAGTAATATTTAGTAAGGAAACTTCAGCCTAATAATAATAATAATGCCAAAGCGACAAACATCTCACACATGTGAAGCCCTCCCTTATGCAGGCATGTTGTGTTGTATTGTAATATATTGAATGGCTAAAGTCCATTGTAAAAAGCTACAGCTATAAAACACAGATTAAAATTCCATTGAAGTGCATCTCTTGTAATCATTTAAAAAAACTCAATAAAAGTTTGTTTCATGAATAAAAGACATTGCATTTAGAATAAAAGCTAGCTATGAATGAGGATTTGCAGCATTGCATAGACAATATACCTTGCTCGGCTCACAATATCTGTGGCCACAGACCTAACTTGTACACACATTTTACTCACCCTTCATAACTGTTTATCTGGTATTGTCTAAAAGGTACACAGGGTTCAAGGCAGGATTGGGAAGTAGTAAGGGTGGGGAAGGACGCTTGATTCAATGTCACAGGCAGTTCAGGCGGGGGCGGAGAATACATCTTTTAAAAAAAGAAAAGAAAGAAGATAAATTACTTGCTTATGTTTATTCAGATTATGGGCATATTTTTGTACATATTTAGAATATTCACTTTAGGTGTCAGCACACTGCCAAGACAGCAATCAAGGATGCCCAAAACAAGGGTTAGTTTGGATATAAAAACATGGTTGCTAGCCACCCCCTTTCCATTGGTTGCAAGTGATATAGATAAGGGCACCCCAAGCTAACAGCTAATTCCAGCACATCTGGATGAAAAGGGCAGACTTGTTTACAGTAGAGCACCTAGGACACTATACAACAGACCTAAGGCAGCATAGAAGAACCTGGGGATGCCAACAAGCATAATATTTGCTTTTAAAAGCAAACCTACTACCCATATCCCTTTTAATAGTACTTGTGCAAAAAAGCAGTTTTAATCTCCTTATTGTTACCCATTAACATTGAAGATCTCTTAACATTCCCTGGACAGTAGGTATTAAACCTAACAACGGAAACAAAGATAGGCAAGATTCATGTCACCTTCCCAGAAACAATGACCAGTCCAATCGGCCAACCTTGGCAGAGGTTAGAGAATACCGAATGTAAATATAAAATAAAAAAAAATCTAGACCATCAAAATAATAAAGCTAAAATGAAAGCAAGTTCAGTGTAGTTTTACAGCTGCTTTTTAGGGAATACTAGAGCTCTGTGACAAGAAGGGGGAACAAAAATAAAGAGCTTAGAAAAGCCTCAACTTAAAATAGTTATTTCCCTAAAAAGTATCTGTTAATAAAGTATTTAAAAAAACTATATACAGTTTATAAATATTTGGACAGAGACAACTTTTTTCTAATTTTGGTTCTGTACATTACCACAAATAATTTTAAATGAAACAACTCAGATGCAGTTGACCTGCAGACTTTCAGCTTTAATTCAGTGGGTTAAACAAAAAGATTGCATCAAATGCTGGGTTTCCTCCTTTTCAATGCTCTGCCAGGCCTTTACTGCAGCGGCTTTCACTTGCTGTGTGTTTGTGGCCTTTTTGTCCGAAGTTTAGTCTTCAACAAGTGAAATGCATGCTCAATTGGGTTAAGATCAGGTGACTGACTTGGCCATTCCAGAATATTCCACTTCTTTGCTTTAATCACCTGGGGTGGCTTATTTGCGGGGGGGGGGCTTATTTTTCATTTTAACATGAAAAGGGGGGGCTGTCTTATTTGATGGCCCTGCCTTATCATCGGGGAAACATGGTATATATATATATAGTTTTATAATTTGAAATTATACAGTTAATTTTGCAGTTGAGCTTCCAAAATACCTTCTGCAATTTTTGTAATGTATACTGTTTTCTTTTGTCTTCAGGAAGGTAAACTTGTTTTAGGACTGTGCCATCTCCGCTCAGAAACAAGGAGAAAGTTGTGCACTTCTTTTAACTCAGTCAGGTTGTATATAATGCACAATACCTAAACAGTTACCTACCCTGTTTCCCCGATTATAAGGCACTGTCTTATATTTTTTGAAATGCCAAAATATGCCCTAGGTCTTACTTTCAGGGGATGTCTTATTTTTCCATTAAGAAGACTACAGTACACATTTATTGTTGAAAGTCACTCATGATCACTCGTGTTCCATTGATTGTCCCCTTCTGATCACTCGCCGGCTTGTTACTTTCAGTTTCACTCTGCACTGCAGCCAGGAGCAGACACGTGCTGCAGCCAGCATCAAGGAGACACACACAGGATCAAATATCCGGGGATGTCCTATTCACGGGTGAGTGTCTTATTTTAATTATTTTTTCAAAAATGGGGGGTGGTTTATTTAATGGGGATGTCTTAAAATCGGGGAAACACGGTAGTTAATGATTAAAACTAAAAGGGTTTAACATTGGTTACTGTGCTCTTGCAGAGCCCCACTGTCCAGATTTATAAAACATCAAAACAGCCAGAAGTCAAGTAGTTGTAACAGCATTACCTGAACACTTATATATTTTCTTTTGTATTTGCCCAATATCAAATTAAAACAATGCACCCTTCTGATACTCACAAAAGCTGGCAGCATATCATGGTAGGTAGGTGGATGGTATGCGTTTCCCAAAAACTGTGAAGCCCCTTTTCGAGAAGGCTGAGATGGGCATAACAAAAGCGCCTTGGAATAGTTATCTTGTGCAACAGAGGGGGCCCCATCTCTAGAAATGGTGGACATGCTGCCTGGCTCAGTAGGATCGACAGTTGAAGATATGCTACTAGAGATGCTTCTCCCACCGCCCTCCCTCCAGCTGGTGACATCTAAAATGGGAGCATACGAAAAAAAGGATTTAAACATTAACAATACACTAATAGACAGGTAAACAGGACAGATAAAGTACAACTCTCTTATTCTCACAAACCCAAGATCACTAAATACAGAAAAAACGATTCCTTATTGAATAGGTTCCATATATATATATATATATATACATAAATATTCACACATACATAATTTTTATATATATTTTTATTCATGGAATAAAATGTTTTAATGTAATTTTACTTTTACAAGCCTAATCCCGTCTTCCTTGAACTTTCTTGTTCTAACAAAAATAATTTTGATCAGCAGACAATTACCAACACCCCCCCTTTAGTTTGTTGTGACAAACATAACATTTTGGATTTACATTCATACCCCATTCTGGTAACCACGACAATCAAAAAAAAAAAAAAAAAAAAGGAGCGTAAAGAAAGGTCCCCCGAGCCTAGACACAGCATGAGGTTAGGGGCACATTATAGTCATTTCATGGGCAAGTATTCCTCATCTGGTTTAGGTCAGCAGGAGATATGAACAGACTTAATAAGAAGCTCACCAACGAACCACAGAAGCTTGCATAACTGGCTAGCAAGTATGGTATTTACCAGACAGCAAATTAGTTATGATTAGGAAGAACGGTTACTAGCAGGATATCTAAGTAGGAAGCTTTGCAACAGGATCATTACAGAATTGCTATATACAGCGAGACCAAAACATACTAAACAAAATATATATTTAGGTTTCTTGTACACTTTAAATTTGTTTTCATACATTGGTAGAGAAATATGCAGAGCAAATACATTTCTATATGCTCATCCACCTTCGCTGCATCAGGCTAGTAGAGCAATCACATTGACTACATGTTAAACAAAAATGTACATCTTATATCTGCAAGTGAACTTAACAAAACAATGGTAGCCCTCCATGCCTAATCTATATATCAGTCAACATCAATATGTTGACTGTATCTAGTTAACTAAAATATGGCAACAGACAAACGTGCAGAGCAGTTACCGGAAACAAGGGCGAGGGGCTTACTCTGGGGGCGGAGGCTTGGTCCAGGCCCATAAGACTGATCTAAGACGCTCTTTTCTTTGCCAGCCTTGTCTTGCTCGCCAGCTGCTTTCAGCGTTGGAAATTCCTCGGGAGAGAAGGACAACAGTTGGTTTAAGCCCCTTGAACCTGTAAAGACAAGATGGACCGAGGAGGAGGAAAAGTACAAAAAAAAGTCTGTACTTAAAAGTTTTAAGCTACAATTTAGGGTTCACCAAATGGGAGTCTTCGTCAGGACCAGGAATGCATGCTACAAACTTCAAACCTATAACATTTACAACTTTGTAAAGGACTCAATGGTGACTGTAGCATGCACATGAGGGCCTGGCAAAGAAAATGACAAGTGGTGGTCTACTCAAAGACCTTGCTAGATTAGGGGTGGGAAAGTCTTCAGCATGGTAAAAATAAGCGTAGTTGCTTGGAAGACAACTAATGACAGTGTTTCCCACAGATAACTATTTTCTGTTGTTAAGGTTAGTTCCAAAATTTGATTAGCAAGCAGCGATGCTAAGTGAACCCTAGCTTCAGCTAGTGGGGTGGGGTGCTTTGAAAGTTACCACCCATAATCTACAACCTCAGAAGATATTCATTCTTCCTAGAAATTACCTATCTAATCTAATGAACTGGACTGGGTATAACTTTAACACTGCTGTACACCTTCACTCAGACAGGGGGAAAAAGAGGAAGCGTTAGGAACTGCATGTAATGTCAAGGAACAAACCATTTAGGTATGCTTTACTGTCCAGTCAATAGGCTGGTGGTCAAAAGGCAACAGTGTATTCTTTAAAGCAAATCAGCCAATACATATAGATAATTTTAAAAATGATATTAAGGTAAAGAATGAAAAAGCTGATTTTTTTTGTGTTATCCCCAGTAGTTCCAAATTATATATACCATATGCCAAGTTACAAAATTTTCTACCGTTTGTCTTACTACTTACCACCATCTTGTCCTGGTGGCTTTCCGTTCAGCTGAGCCCATGACTTTGGCCCACCTAGCACTAAATTGATATTCTGAAGAAGGGGGGGGGGAGGGTAGAAAACACACAAGAAATTTACCAATACTAGTCACAAAATAATGAAAACAAGTTTTACAGATTTTGTTAATGTGCCATTACACTAAGGTAATGTTAGTGTACATTCTCACTTTAAATGGACCTATCACCAGAATTTTCACTTTATGAAAAAAGGGTAGACAAAACTTTTTTTTTTCTATTTTTAACGCAGCAATAAAGAATGGTAGTGCAGAGCCTCCTGGGATACATATGGGAAAGAAAAATTTATGTTTCCCTTATGTTATCCCCTTTCCTATGAGTAGCTTTACTAAGTGTCTATTAGCTTAAACAATCACACAGATATTTATTAACAGAGGAAAAGAATTAACAAATATACAATAATTATTTTTTGAAACATTCTTTATTTAGGTTTTTAAAACAGAGAAGGGGGGTGGAAACAAATAGGGGGGTATTACATCAGGATGATCAAAAAGGAATCAAAATGGAGATGCATTAGTATAATATATAAATAAAGAAGAGTGTGGTGGTACAATCAAGGGGGTAAACCAAGGAAAATAGCAACAACCTACATAGTCATATGTGTAAATAAAGTTAAAAAAACAAGAGAATGTAAATAACCTTACAAATTTACCAAATAAGGAAATCCAAAACGACAAAATGGGATTATCCAGAAATGAACAGTTTGTTAACAAATTTTTATAAGGAATTTTACAATAAAAAGACGGAAAGGGATAGGGGACCGAAGGGGGAGGGAGGATCAATGGTTGCAGGGCCTGTGGAATATTGAGATAAGAATTCAGGGTATGAGTCAGAAAATGAATTGTGAGGGGGCAGATGAAAAAGGTGAGAATGGGGTATGTAAATCAAGGCTTGTGCTGGATGGGTTATCTTGTTCCCCTGGTCAAAACTATTTCTATTTCTGTCTGGTCATACCTATGTATAAATGTACAATTAAGCTATCAGGACATCAAGACGCGCACAGGTCTATACTCCACAGATATGGTACAGTTAGACCAATAGTACCAATTATTAAGGAACCTCCTACTCCGTGGAAGGAGGAGGTCAGATCTTCCACATGATTCATTTCATTGACTCTCTACAACCATACTTGAATGGGTGGTGGGTCAGGTTTCTTTCAATATGCAGCAATACAAGAGTTTGCTGCTACGATAAGGTGTCTTATCACCAAATTCTTATACATTTTCTATGAAAAGGAGTTATGTTGTTGTAAAAAAAAAAAAAAAAAAAAAAGAAGGCTCGTCTGGAATCGGGGAATCAGTCATTCGCTTAACAATGTTCCTGACTGTCGACCAGAAAGTTTTAAGACTAGGGCTATCCCAGAATATGTGAACAATGGATCCGAGTGCCGTTTGGCAATGCCAACATCGATCAGACACTTCTGGAATGCATTTGTGGAGTTTTTCTGGGGTGAGATACCATCTTGACAAAATTTTGAAATTAGATTCTTGAAATCTGTTACTTATGGATGCTTTATGAGTCCACAATAAAACTCTCTTTTTCTGGTCTGCAGTCAGGGAAATCCCCAAGTCTGTCTCCCAATCCTGAAAAGTAATTCGACAGTTAAGTGAACAGACTGAAGGTGATTCTTGTAGAAGGGTATAAAGTGCAGATGAGGTACAGCGGGTGCCTCCCTCGCCTAAACACAGCTGTTCAAAGACTGTGAGGGGCGCTGTCAAAAATCTCGGAAGGGAATAAGGTTCGGAGAAAATGGGAAATCTGCACTTGTGTGCGGGCAGTCTTGTAAAGACTGGGTCCTCCATTCCTGGTGGAAAGGCTGGGTTTAAGAAGATAGGGAAGAGAGGAGAAGGCGAAGGTGAGAGATTTAGTTTTGAAGATATCTAGTGCATATTTCCCATGTGTGTCCCAAGGTGGGTGTGATTTAAAGCCAGTAGTCGTGGAGGACGATAAGCACGGCAGTAGACTCAAGGGGGACAGAAAGGAGCATTGCTCCAACATTCCCCATTGTTTGAATGCACAGCTGAGACACCAGTCCATCACGCTAGCTAAAGGAGCTGCCAGGTAATAGTGGAAAAAGGTTCGGTACTCCCAATCCGGCCGCAAAAAAAAAAAAAAAAAAAGCCAGTGACTTTGATAGGTAAAGTTTTAAATGCATGCACGGTTTACTAGATATGGAGATATTCAAGGTCGCAGATTTAGAATAATTCATTTTAAAGTTTGACAATGAACCAGACTCCTCAAAGCCTTTAAGTAAATTTGGGAGCGATGTAGTTGGGTTTAGGATTGCAAACAAGAGATCGCCAGCATATGCAGCACTCAAAACCCATTTTTTTTTTTTAAACTTGACTACTTATCTTCTTCTGTCTTTGAAAACCCTCACTACTTCCCACCACTACATATCTCCCCTCCTATTGTGTATTACTTTCCCCACCTCCTAGATTGTAATCTTTTCGGGGCAGGGTCCTCTTCTCCTGTGTCTGTAGTCATCTGCAACCCTTTTTTAATGTACAATGCTGCATAATATGTTGGCACTATATAAATCCTGTTTATTTAAAATAATCTTTTAGGCCTTTGGGCCCAATGACAAACCCAGAATGTTTATGTGAGGCCCTTATGGTGCGGAGTAAAGGTTCCAGGGTCAGAATGAATATCAGAGTACCTACTCTGAGCATGGTGTATCTAGTTAAGCACTCTTGTGGTGTTATCCCTGGCCTCCCTGTCAGGTATAAAACCAGCTTGGTCATAATGAACCAATGCGGTTGCCCGCAGGGAGTCCACTGAGAACCCATTTTCATCAGGTATGGTGTTGAATGCATTGATAAAGTGTGAGTTTAGATTGTCTTGAAAGAGTTTGTAGTAAAAGAGAGGAAGTCCGTCAGGACCTTGTGTTTTGCCCGTGAGGGTGCTTTTAAAGGGCACCCTGAAGTTCTTCTGCAGTAATTGGAGTATCCAATGTCTCCCTAACTACATCAGAAAGTGATGGTATTCTTGAGTTTGTCAAATATATGTTTATTGCGTCCATTTTAGTAATGGTTTGGGAAGGCGAGTGGGAGGTTTTATATAATATAGATGTGAATAGAATTTACAGAAAGACTCTGCTATGTCATTAGTATGGAAGAGATTTTGACCCTCCCTTCCAGTAGTAACGGGGACAAAGGAACGGGCCTTTTGATCACGGAGCGCATTAGGCACCATACAGCAGCCCTTATTGCCATACTCATAAAAGGCTCTTCTGAATTTACATTATAGCCAGTTGTTCGCATAAGGCCTGTAATTCCTTGTCCTCATTCGAATCCCTGGAAGCCTTATGGGAAATTTCTAAGGTACTTACAAGTTTTAGGAGGTTTTCAATCTCACCCGGTGCTTGATGAAAATGCACCAGACTAACGCTTCGTGGGTCTCCCAAACAAGTAAGGGGTTAACTGTTGGGAGCATTATTAGTCTGGAAAAAAATGTTTTGACTCACAAAAATGCTCTGCAACCACCACTGCATCCTGGAGTGGGGACTCATTTGGGCGCCAGTTCCATGATTTGGGAGTTAGGGAAGTGAGATACTTCAATGGATGAGATTGATGCGTGATGAAAGAAAGTGATCGGTTCAATGGAACATGATTGCACAAAACCTGTAACCACTTCCTGTGGGGTTGAGAATTCTCCATACGTCGATTAGTTGGGATTGAATCAAAAGTCTGTATGCTTGATTGCAGGTGCATGGCGGGAGCTTACCGGAGTTATGAGAGGAGTCCAGCCAAGAATCAGAAGTGAAATTTAAGTCTCCTCCTCCCCCTCCCCCCCAACACTAGCAGCCCCTCTTTAAAGTTTTCCAGAGTTTCCAGCAATTGAGTGAGGAAGGCCACCTGTCCAGTGTTGCAGAGGTAAACCACAGCCAGCGTGATCAGGTAGCCTTCTAGAAATCCTTTTACAAACAGATATTTGCCTTCTGGGCAGCAAATAAGATCCCTAAGCTCCCATTTAAGTGATAAGGATTTTAAAAGGCTAACTCCTTTGGATTTAGAACTGGAAGAACAGCTGTAGTAGGCAGTGAGGCTTGTGAGTTCCCAGGTATAAAAACGGGGTCCCCCAAATAGACTGAAAGTCTTGTATGCGTTGGATGTAGGCCTCAAAATCTGACTTGGTAGGAATTGACTTAAAGTGTTCATACAGGTCTTGGCCATCTGTGGAAAGCTGTGAAGGGCTGGGGGGGAGCGAGAATCTTCTCCAGAACCATATTGAAAGGGAGATCCAATAGTCGAGTCTTCATGTAACGAGTCCGCCAGATCATGATTCCTCAGGAGTGCGTAAGCAGAGGAGTATCTAGTAGTGGGACCATCCCGTAGTTGTGGATGGGCATGTTTTGGCAAAGAAGTTGCCAAATCTCCCGCTCTTGCGAGGAGTGGCCCGCTGGCTTCCCTTCACCCATATGTACTAAGTTGGTGTGCACAATTAAGGCAGGGAGGCGAAAGAATTGAATTTTGTGAATTAGTGGCCCGCGTCAAATGGTTGCAACTTCCTGAACAGATGGGCACCTCTGTAGCAGCTATGCTCCAGGTAGCTTGATCCCTCTATACATGGTCAGATGGTGGTCACTTGACAGAAATGTAATAGGTGGTCTGTGTCACCTTATGTATAGTCAGTTGGTGGTCATTTGACTAAAGTATGGATCACCATTATATTGAGCCCGGCATGGGTGGGGGTCCCAGATAAAGGAGCATTGTAGCCAAACAAGAGTGCCCAAATTCAAAGACAACATAAGTAGTATAGGAGGGTGTGGGTATATTAGCTTGGAAAGAGCTCTAGCTTCAAGTTTAAAAGGAACCCAGGTGTGGGTGTTGTAGGACTCGCAGTTATCTGCAGCTTTATGTAGGCAGAGTCCTGGCCTTGATGACCCCAATCAGCAGGAAAGATATATGAGCAAATCTGGCTGAATGATCCCTGTGTTCCAGATATTGCCCAAGTATGTATTCTGTAGCCCCTCGTTATCAAAAGCTCAGCCGCCTCCTGTGAGCTCTGCAGAGGTGAACCACAGCTGGAACGGAGAGGAACAGCCACGGGATTCTCGGAAAGAAGTGGGTTCAGAGTCCCATAAACAAGATGGCTGCCCGTGATCTAGTGCTGCCCGAGGTCTCCCCTGCTCCAGAACATCCCTGTGAGGTTCTGAGTGGCTGTGTAAGTTGTCCAGAGCAATCCTATAACGGAAAACAGTATGGGGAGATGGACTCCGTGCAGTGCACTTGGGGGGTCACGTGGGCAAGATGGCCACCTGGTCCGCCCTTGTACCTGCAGTGCCACGGGCCTTGGCGCATGGGGAAGCCGCTACACGGCCAAGAGAAGTCTGGCATGTAGCCTCTATGTTCTGCAAGTCTTCCAGGAGCTCTTGTGTCCCTGTCCAACTAGATAGAAAACTGTTGTGTAACGGTGCCGAAGTGATGAGCTGGCTACAGTGTTCTCCCAAGAAATTTTTTTCAGCCGGGTGGTGGGAAGCTGTTGCCGGGTGGTAAAAAAAGGGGATGTGGCAAAACACGGCAAATTTAGTGCTCCCAGTTGTTTATGCCATGGGTAATCAGTAACCTCTTATTGTTTCAGTGTTCTACCTTCTCCCAATTATTTGTTACAACTTTGTAATGCCTGCCCCGTTAGTATATCCAATTTGTATATTCTATGTATTTTGACCCAACTTACTAGTGTTCTAAGTTTTAAGAGTGCATTCCTTTGTAGTAGTGTAATAGTATAATGAATGTGGTGTAACAAGTGAGGCTTACCTCATATTAGCAGCAAAAAACATTTACCCCTTCTGAGTGACTTCTGGCAACTGCCGGGCCCCTGGGATTGGCAACAGGCGGCAGGTGCGCGGGCCCCTGGGATTGGCAACAGGCGGCAGGTGCGCGGGCCCCTGGGATTGGCAACAGGCCCGTGCAGAGGATGAGAGCTGCTGAGGAGAGATGGGCGGGGTATTCACAGCAGCCGGGCGGAGCAACCGGCTAAAACCCTCTGGGGAGAACTATGTGCTATCTTCGTTGACTCCTTTCTCGAAACTCTATAAAATAATTATTTAGGAGAGACTAAAGAATGGTTATAAAGACAAAGTAAAATAATACATTATGCAAAGAGTCCGTCCTTGATATCCTGGCTGAGCTCCAAAGTAAGAGAGATTGGGGTCTGTTCTCTCTTTTATTATACCCAGAACCCCCTATAACATTCAGTCACACCCATGCATCCACCTCTTACTCAGGTGTCCTCCCAACCCCCCACCTCTGGAAACACACATTTCATATGTGCTTGCAGGTATTCTCCAGTAGATGCCACTGTCGTACTGGGGGAAAGTTCTCTGACTCAGCCTTAGGCTTAGTCTACACGGACTGTTTCCCCAGCGTTTAACCTGAGGCTTTTAAAGCCCATGTTTGAAGTCCCCATGCATTCCCATGGGCTAATCTTTTCAGCTTTTTCCAGCATTTAAAAAAAGTTTTAAAACGTTAAAATAAGTGCATAAAAACGCTTATAAACGCAGTAGGAACGTTTACATGCCTTTTTACAAAACGTCCATGTAGACCCAGCCTAAGTGCATAAAAACGCTTATAAACGCAGTAGGAACGTTTACATGCCTTTTTACAAAACGTCCATGTAGACCCAGCCTAAGGGGTTCTCAGATAGCAGTGATGTTTAAAAACCAGGCAGGATGATTGGAGAAGTCTTTGAAGTAGATTTCTCAATGTACAACCCCCATCTCTAACAACTGGTTTGGTGTTATCTTTCTGTTCAAGAAAGTGTTATATACTTCTCTGGTTGCTTGGCTCCAGCCTCCAGCTGGAATCATCCTGCTAAATTTGCCCTCATTGGCATTTGAAATGCAACCCTCATCAAGGCTCACCAACAGTCAAATTGAACACATCATTACAAATGAAATATACCCAATTTTGTTTTTTTAAGTGCAGATTTTTTACAACTAATGTTTTGCACTCCAACAATACGTCACACAACCCAGGTGGGTACTGGCTGCTCTTACGGCGCAGAAGGGGCTTTTTTTTCCTGTAATGGGGGGGGGGGGCAAGCTCATCGCATGCATGCGCAGCCAGATCGGCCACAACTTTTTCCCAGAATAAGCTTACTAGGGTCTTTTAAAAGCTTTGTAAATTCACTCTTTGAAACCATCTTTCCTATCTTAGAAGAGGGTCCCAAAGTCTTTCTTGTTCATATACAAACTCCACAGGATTCCTGGTATATGGTTATACAAGGAATAGGTTTTGTATGATAAAACAAGCACAGGCCACTATAAAGCCTTATCCCTTTCTACTTACTTCCTGGCTGTTTACGTTGTACAGCTTCTGTAACTTGGAGACAGAGTTCTGCAAATCCTGCTGCAGCAGCGACTCCTGCTGCGGAGGAACTGTTGCACTGGAACTGCACAATAAGAAGAAACAAAACAAAGTCAATGTGGTTACATCAGTACTAGCCCAGCAGTCTTGTAGTAAACCCTCTGAAAAGGTAAGCAGACAAGTCACAGGAACTAGTTTGAGCCTAATTAAGAAAAAACAGTTTAGCCACTAATGAGATCAGCTTAATTTCAATTCCACCAGTGTGTGAAAAACATTTACCAACTAGAAGTTTTTAAATACATTGTAAACATGGACGCACCCATAACTTCTCATCATACGAAAAGGTTTGAAAAATCTTACCAACCTATGTCCAAAATATATTTTTGAAATTCATTATCTACATAGTTGCATTTGCTCCTTACAGAGTGTGTTCTTTCTGAGCAACCTTACAAGTAAGATGTACATTGCCAATGATGAAGAAAATTATTATACATATTCTATTGATTTTACTATTGATTTGGGTTTATTATATGCCTTAAATAATGGAGTGGATTGAGGGGGCGCTGGTACTGCCAATGCCTGTTCTGGATATTCCTAGAATTTGTGTTTGCAATGGTAACTTATCATCGAGCCTTGGCAGAGTCAGTTGAGATAACAGTAAGAATTATGTCTCCATTAGTTGTAGTAAATTTAGATGTAATGTCATGTTAATTCTAGAATTCTGATTCTATGTAACAAGAAAAATATTTCTTTTTGTGGCTCCACACGCATCTGTTCTGCATTTCAGCTTAAATGGTCCTCACTCAGGGGTAGGAGTCAGACCTTCTGATCGTGCCACACGTGTGCTTTGCTTTATCTCTTAATCCTTTACTTTGTAACCGTTATTCTATAAAAAACCCTCTGGATCATCTCACGGTGACCAGAGGTATTGTTTTTCCATGGAGGGCATGCATAACAAAGTTTGGGAGAACTAAATCGCAAAAAACTCTTGCCAACACTGTAAAAGGCAACACCACACCTCTTTTGCTCTGGTTGTTCTTGTTTAATTGCCCATCCTGTTCCGTCTTTGGGTACTATTATTATGTTGGGGTCGATTCCTTTGTTCTCGGATTTCAAGCTTGGCAGGTTCACAGGAGGCGGCATACGTCGGGCAGCGGTAACTGTTCCAAGACTCTTTAAGCCATGTCTGGGTTTACCTTGAAAAGATGAAACACAAAGGAAACCGTAACCTAGACACATTTACTAAAGCAACAAAATTCTTTTTTTATTTATATGCATTTAAAAATTGCACGCGCGAAGGGCAGAGAGAGAGACACAGAGACTCTCTCTCGCTCTGTCTGTCTCTCTCACACAGAGACAGACAGAGACAGACAGAGAGACAGAGAGACACACACAGAGAGAGAGAGACACAGAGAGACACACACAGAGAGAGAGAGACACAGAGAGACACACACAGAGAGAGAGAGAGAGAGAGAGAGAGAGAGACACACACACACAGAGAGAGAGAGAGAGAACAGAGACACAGAGACACAGAGACACAGAGACACAGAGACAGAGACAGAGACAGAGACAGAGACAGAGACAGAGAGAGACACACAGACAGAGACAGGCGAGACAGACACTTGAAAACATATGGTACAGTTTATTAGAACTTAAGAAATGGTACCTGTTGTTCTGACGGCTTCTATTGAGTTTCCTTTATATTTGTCAAACACGTTGAGAGATGAGTACTTGTTTTTCCCATCTTTTCCCTTGGATATCTGCCCCAAACTAACGGACATTGCGATAAAATGTCATCTAGTACGGAATTCTATTTCAACACCTCCCCCGATCTGCCTGTATATAAAAGTAATTGTTAGTTTCAAAAAGCATAAAATGTTGATACAAATATGCTGTATGCCCAATACCTTTACAAAACTCCTCTACAGCAGACACTTTAAAACTCATTTTAGATACTATAACTATTACATGAGGACATGGTAAATAAGTTCACATGTTAAGATGACAATTAACTCAAAGAAAACTGCCCTTGCTTTGCAAAGAATACATAATCCCTGCCTGCTGCAATTTACTATATATCCAAATTGTGGTGTGGCGAGTGTGGGCACAGAATTAACTTCCAACAGCCCTTGGAGCAAACCACCTAAAGCAAGAATCAGGAACAATTCCTTAAAGGGAAGGAGGACAAACCTCAGGCAAACAGACTAGGCAAAGAAGCCAGATAACAGCAAAACTAAGGCTAGGTACACACGTGCAATAATTATCGTTTGAAAACGAATGATCAACAATTATTCCTAATTAATTTAAACAATCGTATTGTGCACAATTCTGTACATGCTGTAATGATACGATCGTTCAAATATAATTCCACCAATAATGTACACACGCTAGATACGATCGTTTGAACGATACTTATTGTAGAACATAAGCTTCCCATACTGGACACAAGACCTAAAAACTCTATACAAAGCATGAATTGAAAACATCAACCTTAACCAGAATAAAATGTAATAGCATAACGGACATCCAAGCAATTACCTCACAGGAGGACCAAAAGAACCTATGATGCAGGGCAAAAAATGATATGCATTACCACGGTGCCAAATTTGGAAGCGGGAATGGCAGTAGAGAAGCCGTAGGGTTCTCAAGGTTGCTAGGGGTTTCTTTGAGCAACAAGCATTTTCTGTGTAATGGGTCAGTTTAAGTGACATCTGTAAGGGATGTCTGCAGACCTCTCCCTCCCTGTACAGCTCTGTATATTGGAGGAACATGGTACTTACCCTCATCCATTTACATTATCTATTCCAAACTATATTTCTCCTAGAACCTGATTTTTTGCTTTATCTAAAATTGCAATGCTTCTAGGCTGGATTCAGCACCCTCTATGGGCATTAGTAATCTTTGATTTATTAGAATGTCCTGACTATTTGCCCCATTTCATATTAGCAAAGATACCGATCTAGAGTGTGAGTGTGTGTGTATATATATATATATATATATATATATAAAAAAAAAAACTTTGTATTGGATTCAATACAGCTATTTTCAATACAAAGTTATTTAAATTTCCTGCCACACCTCCCGCACACACTAACGCATGCACCGACGTAACCGGGGAAACCCCAGGAACGTCACTGCACTCACTGGCTGAAGATCCAAAGAAGAGGATGCCGCCCAAGGATGAGATCTGTTGTGCAGGACGCGATGGGACAAGGTGTGATTTTAGCTAGCCAAGGGTAGCTCGGAGTTACCACTTTTTGCATTTTTTTTTTTTTTTTTTACCCCAAGCCACATTCAGGAATACTGCCAGGGGGGATTAGTAGGTGCAGAATTATTAGATATGCGGCAAGCGTCAAGACCAAATGTACCCATGTACTCAATATTAGAGGAGGTGACGTGGATCAAAAACTTTTGCAACTTCAAACAAAGTGGATTATTAACTTGCAAGCAACACAAAAACCTGGGTTAAATAAATGACCATGTGAGCGATAAGTCATTTTTATGAATATAGGTGTAAAGATTGTGCATTGATTATTGATCACTGTGTATTCACACCTATTACACTAAGTATTTATACATCAAGGATTCATACATAATTATTGATTTGTAATGAAAATTTGAGCCTGAAAACCTCTTTCTTTCTACATGTAATTTTGGAATCCGCTCATGCACCAGTAACATAATTTGTGTTGATGAAATGTGTGAAGCCAAGGTATTGGAACGGGCGCTTAAACAAATCCCTCTTAAAAGATGAGGTGGTAAGGAAGGATCTATTTATGGAGCACAGAGCCAATTTCAAATAAATGACAGACCAGGAAGTGATCTACTACTGGTGTGGGAAGCCCTAAGGTAGTGTGATAAGGGGAGTGGTAATTAAACATGGTGCCAGAATAAAAAAAAATGGCCAGAGAAGAGGAGAAACTGACAATTGTTTCACAGATTTAAAAACGAGAAAAAAAAATTCAATAGATCAAAATTTTGAAAGTAAATGAATAGGCCTCAGAGCCACCTTAGTCTAGATAGATACAGCTAGGTCCATAAATAATTGGACAGACAACTTTTTTCTAATTTTAGTTCTGTACATTACCACAATTTTAAATAAAACAACTCAGATGCAGTTGAACTGTAGACTTTCAGCTTTAATTCAGTGGGTTGTACAAAAAGATTGCATAAAATGTGAGGAACTAAAGTCACAATAACTTAATTTCAGGGGCTCAAAAGGAAATTGGACAATTGACTCAAAGGCTTTTTCATGGGCCGGTGTGGGCAATTCCTTCGTTATGTCATTATCAATTAAGCAGATAAAAGGCCTGGAGTTGAGGGGGGAGGGGAGGTTGTTTTTATGTGGAAGATTTTGCTGTGAACAGACAACATGCAGTCAAAGGAGCTCTCCATGTGGGTGAAACAAGGCTAGATTGGACTTTGCTTAAAAACATCTAAAAAAAGCCGGCACAGTTCTGGTGATTGTGTAATAAAGGATTTAGTTCCTCGCATTTTATGCAATCTTTTTGTTCATCCCACTGAATTAAAGCTGAAAGTCTGCAGGTCAATCTGAGTTGTTTCATTTATAATAATTGTGGTAATGTACAGAACCAAAATTAGAAAAAAGTTGTCTGTCCTAACTGTAGGATTGGAACCTAAGTTGTTATTATGGATTCTTTCGGTGTACGGCGGTCCCTCAGCTAGAGTAAAAGTAAATGGGTTTATGTCTGATTCTTTTTATATAGCAAATGGAACAAGACAAGGATGCCCACTCTCCCCAGTGATTTTTGTACGGACTTTAGAGCCCTTATTATGTAGGATCAGATAAAATCCAGATGGCATAAAGAGAGGAGCCATCATAAAGTAGCTGCATTTGCAGATTTAATTTTTTTGGTGTCTAATCCAACCATATCCCTTGATAGTTTGGTAAAATAACTAAGATTATGGCAGAGTGTCTAATTATAAAATCAATTATTCTAAAAGTCAGAAGTTTTAAAACATATCCTTAGATTTAACAGCATTGGAGGGATTGAGGCCTTCATATTCGATTAGGTGGCCCAAGAAAAGCAATAAAATACTTTGGTACATAAAATCCGGAGGACATAGCAAGTTTTTCAATTAAAAATTGTAATCACTATTGTCCACTTTGAAGAAGGATAAGGAGAAATGGGCTAAAGGGACACCTTTTCATGGTTTGGCAGAATTGTAAAAATAAATATACTGCCCAGATTTTTATATTTGTTTCAAACACTACCAATAGAGGTACCACCCTTGTTTTCATTAATTTACAGTCAAATTTTTTATTTTATTTGAGGGAAAAAACACACGCAAGAAATTATTAACCTAGGAGAAAAGAGGGGGGGGTTGGCGATTCACAATTTCTTTATATACTGTGTGGCCTCTAATATTTGAGAGTGGTCGACTGACGTCAACATGAGGAATTTAAACAATGGATCTACCTGGAACAAACTTTTTGTAGTTACCCATTAAATATATTGCCTTGGCTTCCCAAAAAAAGAGAAGGCAGAGTTAAAAGGTCATCAGACTATTGGACTGACATTGAAACTCTGCCATCCCTTATTTAAGATTTTAAAATGAGATCAATTAGATCTCCCTTTATTCCAATTATAGATAATCCTGTTTTTCCAACAGGGATGGTTGATTTAGCGTTTAATTAGGGGAGGTTGGACTATATAGAGCTATACACTTTATACTGCAAGATAAGTTGCAGAGTTCAAGAACTGGGCTATAAAGTATTGTCTAAATAGTAATACTAAACTGAAATCCTACATAAAATGAGAAGCAGTAGCCTGAAAATATGCTGGAGATTTAAGGAGGAGAAATGAACAATGCTACATATTTTTTGGACTTGTTCAAAACTAAAGCTGCGTACACACTTCCAATTTTTGTCGTTGGAAAGGATCTTTCACGATCCTTTCCAACGACAAGGGAGTGCAACATTTGTCACTGTACTGTTGCATGATCACATTATCACATGTATGCAGGGATGTATGTACTTCCTGTACTTGCAGAAATCACTGCCCAGGGTTACAATTTGCATTTCTACCAAGTACTAAAACGCTTGTAGAATCGCGGTAAAACGCAGATAAACGCGGCATAGACGTTTTTCAGCTTTTCCCAGCATTAAAAAAAAGTTTTAAAACGTTAAAATAAGTGCATAAAAACGCTTATAAACGCAGTAGGAACGTTTACATGCCTTTTTACAAAACGTCCATGTAGACCCAGCCTAAGTGCATAAAAACGCTTATAAACGCAGTAGGAACGTTTACATGCCTTTTTACAAAACGTCCATGTAGACCCAGCCTAAGGTCTGAAGGGCGCTACTGCATTAGAGAGGAATTTATAACCCAATGATACCAATGCCAAAGGAGGCCACTGCCAACACAGCAATGCAAAGGAGGCACATGGCTAGAGGTGTTGTAGGGAAAATTAGAAGAAAAGGATTTAATTAGACAGTCAGATTTTTATAAGTGAAGCTGTCCGTTATGGCTTTATTCACATTATCTGTTTTTTGTTGGGTGTTTTTATGTACCTCAAATGCTGACGTATGAATAAGTCAATCACATGTTGGAGGGATGCATGATTACCTTTGGGGGATCATGACTTGCAGGATTTTTACAAGAGATATGAATTACTACACAAAATGGAGCGGGAACTGCTTAAAATTAGTGCTAACAGATTACAAAAACTGTAAATCAACATATAACTGCTATAGTCCTATCAAGGCATTCTCAAATACTACTAGCATCAACTAAGTCTTAAGGGCCAAATCACACCATTGCATTTCTAAAGCAGCAGAATGCATGCTACAACACACCATAGAGCAATGCGGGTCTATGCAAAGTGTATGGCACTGCAGCACATGAATGTGCATAATGTCCAGATTTACCCCATCCCCAATAAAACAAATATATATAACCTTTTAATCAGTCTCTGCCCAAGATCCCACCACAGAAAAAGGTGAAACACACAAGAGCAGATTAGGCATTTCAAAAGCAGCAGCCTTACTCAGAGCTTTTGTTGATCCTTTAGAAATAAAGGATAACAGTAATACACCCTATAGCAGGCAGAGAGGTGAGTAGACTGAACAGGCTGTGAATGTGATGGTGGGGGGAAGGGGGTGTAAGGCTGCGAAAGAGGGGGTAAATTGAGAGGAGGTGTATAGAAGGATGTCAGGCTACGATTAAGGGTGAAGTCCAGGCCAGGTTACCAAGGCTGAGGGGACGCGCCCAACACTGCCTAAAGGCCGCCAAGAGTAAAGGGGAAGGCGCCCTACCTCAACCTCATCTCCACGGTACAGAAGGATGGAGGAGGAGGGCTGCTGGGCCTGAGCGAACAAAGCTACGGCCTGGATCCGTCCTAAAACTAACTCCTCCTCCTCCTCTTCCTGGGATACGGTATCCCACCACAATCACCCACCTGGTCTGATGAAATGCTCCTTTGTCCTAAATGAGATGCCGGGCTTGCTATAAGCGGTAGGTATAAAGAATATGGAGAGATTCAAGACACCACTTTTCTTCGCCGTCTCTCTGGTTGTGTTTTTTTTTCCTCTGGCCCCACCCTTCCCTCAGCTGCCAATTATTGGATAAAAATAATGCCTGAGTAAAGCGAACAGCACCCCCTAATGCTTCCTTTTAGAATTACAAGAATACAACCCTCGTCAGGTGATCTGACAGTCCTCAGCCACTTCTTCTAGTACCGGTACTAGCCAAGATTTATCCCACTTCATAAGCTTGGCTTCTATTATATTCATAATATTTTACTTTTATTCATAAAATAAGCTTACCATTGCACGTAATAGTCAGCCATAGCGATATGCATGTCTTGGAGCTCTAAAAAAATGTTTTATTTTAATGCCAAATTCATTTTATTACATTAAACATTTCCCCAAACTTCCACATTAATGCATTCCTTATTTTGAAAAGCCAAAACCACAAACCTATTTTATGTATAAATTCCTCATAGTCTGCATAAATGTTGGCATGGCAGGGGGTGCAGCTTCTGCCTCGGACTTTCCACTAAAAAGTGTCGCTTATTTTTCATCTCAACTTACTATTTTGGATAAATGTATAAGGAAGGTGAAACCAAGGTGTTTTTGCTGGATTTGCTGCTGAGGTTTACAGACATTCTTTTCAGTTATCATGTTCTTGGGCCATATTTTTTCTCATAAATAAAAAAGAAAGAAAAAAGTCACTTTAAAAAATAATAGCAAGAGTACACAACAATTAAATACACCAAAAGAGGGAAAATATCAATACAAATAGAAATTACAATTCCAAGTAATAAATGACTTTACCATTAGTTATCCTCTTGCTCTACAGTACATTTATAGGATCGTTTCTGTTGGTATTTATTAAAGTGATGTTCACACTATTGGTGATGACAAAAGTCAACTTTATGATTGCTAACAGGGTCAGACTAGCTCGCTGGACAAACAGAAAATCCTCTGGTGGGCCCCTTTACTTGGACCAGAGAATGCTCCAGTCTGGTGGGCTCCTTTATGGTACACACAAGCAGTGTTGTCAGGAAAAGCAGTGTGCAGGTAACATAATTAAATAACGTCTGCAGCCTCCTGTGCCCCTCTGACCACCACATTCTTGCTTCACTATAAAAGTGCTGTTAAAAGGACTGACTGATTTGTTGCTTTGTCCACAGAATGTAACTCATCCACGTAAAGCAAGCCTCCATCTGGTAAGTGAATGTTATCTAATTCATTTATAAGCCTTAATAAAGTAGTCTGCCTTGAAGGGAAATAATATGCCTAAGCAGCACTGCCCAACTACCTTATCTTGGCTTTTATGTCTACTGCAAAATGCTATATACCATATTCTAATCACTGCCTACCAACACCAATATGATGCCTTTTATTACTGTCTCACAACACTGATGCGGGGCTTTTTATTGTGTCTACTGAAAACACAAATGTCTGGCCTAATTGTTGCACATACAAACAAGGTGGTTTAATAATCCATTGCAACCAGGGTAGGTGTTATCATAGTTACTGACACCAGAAAAGTTATAAGTATATAACCACAGTATTTACAATTACTGTTCACTGCTGTGTGTCCAAGAGCAGTTTCAGGCAAAATGCTTAATTTTGCAAGAGTTCAAAAACACTTGTACGTGTGTTTGCAAATGTCTGTTTGGGTATTTTTATGCATTTTCAAAGGTTTTTAATGCCATTACAGGGAAAAAACATTGTGGGGGTCCTTCCTAATATGACAACGACCCTTTAATAGGCTTGGGGTCTTTTTTTTATAGTATATGGGGCAGTGAATGTGTGTGCCCCTGTCTCCTTTCCTTCCCTTTTGGCAAAAAACAAACTCCTACCCTGTTTCCCCGATGATAAGACACTGTTTATTTTTTTTTGAAGGCCAAAATATGCTCTAGGGCTTATTTTCAGGGGGATGCCTTATTTACCCATGAAGAAGACTACAGTACACAGTTATTGTTCATTTGCGGGGGGGGGGCTTATTTTTCATTTTTACCTAAAAAGGGGGGGCTGTCTTATTTGATGGCCCTGCCTTATCATCGGGGAAACACGGTATCTGCCCCCAATGGTTCCTGTAGCCTCCACAAAACTGTGCCCTCCCAAAAGGGAGTTCCTTCTCAGGCTCTGTAAGGCTTTACAAATAGCTGAAAACACTAGTTTTAAATGCTTGCATTTACAAGCAGTTCTGATTCAAGTGTAAGAAGGCTGCAAGCCACCCCCGGATGCTTTATCGAATGTCTAAAGCTGCGTACACACTTGCAATAATTATCATGGGAAACAAACGGCTAACGACCAATCGTCCGATAATCGTTAACAAAAAAAGTGCACGACGCAGACGAACGACGATTGTCGCTGGAAACGAACGACCGTCCCAGCGGATCTGATTGAGTGCTGATCAATTCAAGCAACAAATCCTCACACTCACTCATCTGTCACTCAGAGGTATGGTAATGTTTGGATTGTAATGTGAATCCTGGAATACGCCTAAAGGGTATACTGCTGAGACACCTCAATGAAAGCTTTAAATCTTTTATATATGCCATAGAATTCTTGTGTGTGTGGAACCACAAACATAGTGCCCCTGATTCATGAAGCAGAATCGGATTATCGAGGCGAGTGTACGCGCACACTCGAGTCCGGACCGCGGTAAACCGCGCTCGCTGGCCGCGCGTACTTTTGCGCTTCCAGCGAGCGCGGATTTTATTGATGAATCGGGCAATATGTGAATACTTTTTCCTCTAACGAGCAGACTTGCAAAAGGAGCACTGTGTGCAGATATATAACAGCATATGTTGTGAAGGTTCTACTCTATACCTTCCTGGTATGAAGTAACAGTGCCATGTTCCTGTCTTACAATTGCTTTTCGGCATTTTCATCCCATCAAACAGACTATAAGTGGCCGGTTCAGACACATTACAGTGCATGGAAAAATATGAGGTGACAAAATGTGCAGCATGGAGCCATTATGTAACAAGGACCAGCCTAGTCAGAGAAGGTAGGTGGAACACCATACCAGACTTTATGTAATGAAGATTTTTCTAACTCTGCAAGCCAACATGATTTCTGGCTACCTGAATCCAGAATGGAATTGGTCTGTCTGTGCCAGCCTTAGGTCTCCCTTCACTACACCATGTCAACACCTGAGGATGGCATATGTAGGCACAATAGGAGTAACAGTTCCTAGGTGAATACCGCTGTGACAAATGTGAGCAAGTCGCCTTTCTGGTATCTCGCATTGGAGAGCTGGAGAAGCGCATTGCAACACTGAAATCACTGGCTCACCTTGAGAGGGGTCTCTGTCATGGTCCCTCCCGTGACTAAGGGTAGAAGACCTCAGAGACTGGCTGCACGTGAGGTTATCTGACAATCTCTTTGTTTTCACTTGTTTCTGTGTTGTTGTTGGTAATGACCACCTCTTGTCTCAGCTGCAGCTGGTGGTCATTACTGCTCCTCTATTTAGCCTGGCCTTAAGCCACATACACACGTGCAATTCTTGTCATTGGAAAGGATCTTTCACAAACCTTTCCAACGACAAGAACTGCACGATGCATGAACGAGTGCTGTACATACAGCACCGTTCTGCTCTTGCATTAGGATCGCTCGTCGTCCATCGTTCGTGGATCCACCAGGACGGATCCACAGACGATCAACGACGCGGGCTGTACACATGCCAGATTCTCGCCCGATATCCGGCCGAACCGGTTATCGTGCGAGAAAAATTTAACGTGTGTACGTAGCTTTACACTTCAGGTCATGCGGTTGAAATTCTCTGCTTGGAGGTGGAAGAGCTGGTGTGTGGTTCTCTCATGAGTTCCTGCTCCTCCATTTTCTATTGAAGATAAGTTTACTTCTATTTGTATTTTTGTTGTTACCCAAATTGTTGCTTGTTGTTACTAGGCCTCAGGGAGACGCTGGTTCGTTCATCTGGGAAGAAACCAGTAGAGGGAGTGGTAGGGGCACCCAGAAAAGAAAGGCCAGCCCTGGGTTTGAGCACCCCAACAAATTTGCAAAGTTGTATGAAGATGTGCAGGTGGCAGACCCAGTGGTGGCAACTCTAGCTGTCACTGCAACCCCTAACAGCCAGGAGAGCAGAACATCTAGTAGTGGTGGGGAGGGAAACGCAGGAAGGAAAAGACAATTGGTAGTCATAGGGGATTCTATTATCAGGAGCACTGAGAGAATAGTTTGTCGCCCGGATCCCTTCAACCGAATGGTTTGCTGTCTCCCTGGTGCCAGGGTTCAGCTTGTGGACCGAATCCGAATGGACAAATTACTGGTAGGGGCTGGGCATGACCCAGCTGTCTTGGTCCATGTTGGAACCAATGACAGGATAGATGGAAGATTGAGGATCCCTAAAAATCAGTTTAAAAACTAGGTTTCAAGCTGAAGTAAAGGACCTCCAAGGTTATGTTATCTGGAATATTGCCTGTGCCATGGCAACACAGGAAAGGCAGAAGGAGCTTAGACAGCTAAACGCATGGCTTAAGTCCTGGTGTAGAAGGGAAGGGTTTGGGTTCATAGAGCACTGGGCTGACTTTTCATTGTACAACCTGTATGCCAGAGATGGTTTGCACCTAAATGAAAGGGGGTCTGCTGTGCTAGGGGAAAGATTTAGGGGAATGGTGGAGGGATATTTAAACTAGGACAGTGGGGGTCAGGACAGTTACATAAGGTGGCAAAAAGGCTAGTCAGGGGTCAGCAACTAGTGGAGGGTGGATTGGGGATAGTTGGGGGGAGGGTTATGGATAAATGTATGGAGCTTCCCATGTTACAAACATTGGATTGTACATGTAGAATGTGCTCTGTTTGGGGTGCCTTGTTTTTAAAGAAGGACCAATAGATCTTACAAAAGGGAAAGGTTTATTTACAGCTTAGGATATTATATACATATGACTTTCAAGACAAAAGGGAAGAAGATAAAGGGTATATAGGAAAGGGGAAGGAAAGGGGTCTAGCTCTATCTCTAGCACATGGTCAATCTCTCTCACACAACCATACCCACCAGGGTTTTCTCTCCTTGAACCACACCCCGCTGCAGGTCCAGACCGAATCACATTGTTGATTCCTTGGTGAAGTCTTGATCAAAAGGTCACACAGATTGTCCCAGGCTTGGGATTGTGGTCACATACCCCTGCCCCCTCCAGGAAGACTGATGTTATAGTAAACAGGTTTGGGCAGAAACTACAAACAGGGGGTTAAACTGGCCAAGGTGTTAATGATCCTCAGGCATCCACTCATGGAAGATCAATCATTGTCTCTGTTCAGCAATCCTTTGATGTTTAAGGGACTGCATCTGTCTCCACAGATAATGAGGGTTATAGCTTGTTTCCAAGAAGGCAGAATTGTCTTTACATACAAGTCATATTCATATCATTTTTGGTCACCTCCAACAGTGGAGTACTAGTTGTACTGAAAAACAAAATGATTTGGCAAACAATGATGGTAAAAGCAGCAATGGTATAAGGAGCCTGTTCACCAATGCTAGAAGTCTAACAAACAAGATGGGGGAGTTGGAAGCCTTAATGAGTGAGGAGAATTATGACTTAGTTGGTATTGGGGGATATACGTCCCAATTATTCACTGTAATGTCATTACAAAGCACAAGGGGGCGCTCTTTGCATCTGGAGGAAAAGAAGTTTAAGCTCCGGATAAGGAAGGGATTCTTCACTGTAAGGGCTGTGAAAATGTAGAATCGGCTCCCTCAGGAAGTAGTTTCAACAACTACTATAGATTGCTTTAAGAAAAAGCTGGATGATTTGTAGAAGCACAGAATATAACTGGGGATTAAGGATATAAAGTAAAGATAACAGTGACTCTTGATCCAGGAAACATCCGATTGCCTCATGGAATCAGGAAGGAATTTTTGTCCCGTTGAAGCAAATTGTACCCAGGGAATTTTTTTGCTCCCTCTGGACCAACTATGTGTTATAGGGTTTTATATCTGGGATATGCTTATTTCCCTTGTGGTTGAACTTGATGGATTTATTTTTTCAACCTAACCTACTATGTAATTGGACATGTGGCCAGAATTATGCTTTGGCAGTTACAGGAAAAGGAGTGGCAGACCCCATCTCCAAGCAGGGTTGTTGCAGAGTTTCCTATGTGATACAAAGCTTCTGCAGTGATAAACTTGAATATGCTGTTGCCAGAACTACCAGCGGGAAGTAAGAATTTATTTCCCTCGACAGACTCCTAATGATATAAGAAAGGGCCAATTTAGGAGGCCTGCTTGATAAAGAAAAGGTTGCACGTGAAGACCCTGTTGTCCCAGGGGGTAATTATCCCTGTACTTTAGGAATGATGTTTTATGGGTGGTTTTTCTTTCTTAGGCATTTCAAAGAAAACTGATGGTGGAGATTAGGTGGTTTCATATATATGACCAAAGAGTCAAATAGTGGTAAGGCCCTTGGAGATGAGGTTTCGTATATCATTTTTAAGCAATTCTGCCACAGGATTGGTTTCTTACATCAATGAGATGACAATTTCCACGGTCCTCCACATCAAGACTTTTAAAAATGCTTTACTTTTGCTTTAAAGTCATTGGCACAACGATTTCAGTGGTAACGCTACCACAGATCATCTCCCCAGCAAGCTGCAGCATCCACTGTTCTCGGCACCCCCTGCACAGAAACTGCAGCAGAAGGGGATTCTGGAGTGTGTGCTTATAAAGAGATTGTTCAATCTTTGATTGTACATGTGGACCAGGCCACTTCCTTTAAAGCTGCCCTGCCGGTCCCCTGGGTAAGAATGGGGAGAGGTTCTCACAAATTTCCCAGCCCTGGATACTTCCTCTGCTCATGTGTCACTCCGACTTTCCTTACAGGGCCCCGACAAAATCATTGAAGTCTAGGCCATTACTGATTCTGTGGCATGTACATGTTTCCTTGATGTCTCTCTTTCTCAAAAACTCCATATTACTTCACGCACCATGACACTACCTTTCCCTCTGTGTCTGGCTATCAGGTCCACACCGGTTACTCAGCAATCCTACCAAATCTGGACAATTATTTTTGCTGACCATCAAGAATGTTTGACCTTTGACATCATCCCCTCTTGGTTAGTATCCTGCACATACCCTGGTTGCAAGCTTACAATTCAAACATCAATTGGTCCATGGGTTTGTTGGGTTAGCACAATTTATTTAATATCAGTTATGTCTCACCAACAATAATGCTTTACCAGTATATACTGGTATATGTATACCAGACATGAGGTCATCCTAAAGGAATGCAGCATATCCTGTAAGGTTTAAGGATGATTATGGGTTGGAACTAAAGTGATGCAGTTTGTTGGCTAAGTGACATTTAACCTTTGTCTTCTGTTAAAAGCTGCCTAGACATGAAGCTAGTCATACACTCTTAATGATACTTGATCGACCTAGGCCTAACAAACTATCTGCTAGTTTATAATAAGGGTTCTAAAGGAATGTTCACAATATCTAAAATGGAGAAATACTTACAGTCAGATGAGGAACTCGTGTCCTGTGGAAGAGGTGCTGGCAAGGGCGCTGCAGTAGCTGTAGATAAATAATGAACAGCATAAGTAAAAGTGTGTGGGCAGGACTAAAGTAGATTTGTAAGGTTAGTTAAGGTGAATAGATGAATGCTGAACTTCTAAATGATACTTTCTGCCTACGTCCAAAAATTCAGAGCAAACATTTGTCAGTACAACTATGGCCAACTAAACAACTCATGTCTATTTTTATTCATGCTAGCCAACAACCTAGAAAGATCGTTCATTTGACGCATGATTAATGACTGGAAGCTACATGAAATCCTGCTAGATCTTTCTTTGTAGTTGTAATGAAAAATGGTGAAAGTAGTGTGAGAATGTGTTGAATTTCAACATATGTTGTTACAAAAGTTGATTCTAAGGTTAACTTACAGGCAATCTCCTCGGCCGCCTCCTCTCCTTCATTGGAGGACTCTGGCTGCAGATGTTGGGCAGTGGGCTCCTCTTCCCCCGGGGATGGTACTCCCTCCTCTATGACTGGCTCCTCCTCCAGTGCAGCCTCAGCATCCCCCGGGGATATCTCCTCCTCCACATCCTGGGGGACGGCCAGTCGCCTGTGTGGCCGCTGAATGATTTGCAGCCGCTGACGTGATGGAGAATTGGCTGTAATAACAAAAACAAATATCCAAAATTATTAAGGGTAGTAAAATATAGGAAGTGAAAAACAAACAGTTCTAGGTACTTTACAGTACTACTTTACACAAACAACAAACATTCTAAAACACCATTCCTTAACAAGAGGAGAAGACAAATGCAAAACTTACCAGACAGTATGCGGTCCCCCACTTCGCACACCATACGGCCCTCCTCCACTTGAGGTTGCTCCAAGTGTGTTGGATCTGGGTGACAGTACCTGCAGGGGTCCACAGCCTGTCTGCCAGCCTCTCCGCAATTTGTCGCTTGACAAAAATAGACCTCTGCTAGTCATACCGGCCCATAATCATTGTCTGAAGAAAGAGAGAAACAAAATGTGAGTTATTTTGACAACAAACACCTCTTAAAACAAAAAAAAGAGATCACCGATTGATTTATATATTTTCAGGTACAAATTGACATAGTGGGGTTGCAATTGTAAACTGTTTGTTTGTTAATATTGTGTGTAGATATATATGGTTATACTATTACTATTACTAAGAAGCTTCCAGTTGCCACCCCACTAAGCTTAATCCTAGTTAAACCATTGTAAAAAGACTAATTGTGCTCCTAGATGTAATCTCTGTTTATCCGGTTTTAGTGAAGCATTAGTAAGTGCCAGACATACATAGAATCTAGGGGCAAAATGTAAGCACCGTCATATTAGGTCAGATAATGCAGCACATGTGGATTTATTTTGTTGACATGGGAAAAAAAATTGAATAAAAAAAAGCGGATAAATACAAAACACAGGAATATCTATGTGAGACAGTAGAATGATGTGCCTTCACCAAAATCAGGATTGTGGTCTCAGCTAGCCAGAGGACATTCTACCAGAAGGCTTCCACTGTCCTCCGGACAAAGAAAGATAATTTCCAGCCCAGTGTGATAGCTAGGAGGCAAATTAGTGCTCTTCAAATGATCTACCTCTGATTGAGCTTAATGGGGTAGAATCATGAAGATTTTTACAAACCATATATACACACATCGAAATATGTGCATGTACCTAGTTGTCAGCCAACTTTAGGTGTGTGTGGACCTCTACCCAGCTCTCATCTGGGGGGGGCATGAATGGCCCTTTTTGCCTTTTGCCTCCTAGATGCACTTGCTTTTTAAACAGCAACAACCTCCACGAAATGTGGTTGAGTAGTAGCTAGTAGGATGTGAAGGATTAAAGATGGTGAGTTCTTAGGCTGAGGAATATGAAAAGCAGCCTTAAAACACATTTAAATGTGCAAACATGGGACAAAATGTATGCTTATTGTACTAAAAATACTCCCCGTCCCCGCTAAAACTTTTTTAAAAAATCACTTACCTGAATGATGAAGCGCAGGTCCCTCTCTGCAAAAAAGAGGTGCGGCATGATGATAATGCAGATATGAAACTTCCGGGTTTACGTGTTATGTTTCTTTTCTGAATTATGGACTAACATGCTGGTTTGTACACTTTGAGCCAAACATATGTTCTTGCATTTCAAGCCTTTCAGGGTGTTTATTCAGTGTGAAATGCATGTTAGATCTTGCCCAACTATATATTCACTTACCTCAGCTTGGTAGTGGAAACACATAAAGGGGGTTTCCTCCTTTAACCAGAAGCAATATCATCCATGAATGTTGCTTGGAGCCAAGCCCGTGACATCAGAAATCAAAGGGAGGAAATAGGCAATCTTTTCAATTTGAATCATGTTAAGCAATATGGCCTAAAAATAACCCTCATTGCCTATTTCTAACTATTTCTTCCTATAATATATTATGTACTCACATAAATGCATACATACAGATATATATACACATGTATGAAACAAATATACACCTAAAAAGAAAAACTTACCGGAATGAGGATCCTTCTCTGGGATTATTTTCTACTAAGAGAACAGTTCGCACGGACATAGTGGTTACATCACACTGAGTTTTAATAGGACAATTGTGCTGTTTTTAGTCAAACTAAGCACAAAAGGGAACTGCTTAAAAACAAGCATAATAGAATTTTTTATTAGGATGTCTTGGGACATTGTAAAGGAGATCACAAAAACAAACCCCACAAAAAATACACAAAATTTGGACAAAAACTTTATTCAGAATAAACCTATTTGCTAAAAGGTCACATTAAAATATAGAGAACACACAGATAACACTAAATTTACATGACAAAATCAACCAAAAATATACACATGGAAACCCACACTTGCATATAAAGCCTATTTATTGCCAAAGTGGGCCCAAAAATATTGCATTTCAAAAATATTTACCAAACCAATATGCTATTTTGACCTATCAAGTGTGGAAAACTGGATCAGAAAATATTTATGCAGGACAAACATTTAAAGGTGGAAATATAGACATATTATTGAAATAAAACAATATTGCCACAAACACAGGAACATAGCATTAACATTGACTTCTTAACCCCCCTAGCGTTCTAATTCTGTCAGTTTTTTGATGCAAAAAGTGATCCTATTTGCTTGTAATTCTTAGGATTAACTCCCGGGTATGATAATTATATTTATTATATTATAATCATAAATTTTAATATAATACATAATTATAAATAATTTTTAAAAATAATGAAATAATAGACAACAATGTAATCTTAAAATAAAATATAAAATTACAAATGTACTTATTTTTATTTCATGTTGTGTGGTGTTTTTGTACTGTAAAAACCATTTAATAGCGGATTACATTGTAATCTGCTTTTAAATTTCCCTCCCAGACCCACCCCCATACATCACCAATCACATCACTGGAAGATGACTCCTCCTCCGGGGTGATGTGAGTGGGGATTTCCCGTCTGTCTCACACAGACGCTGGAGCTGCTCTGCATCTTCAGAGAGATGCAAAGCACAATGCAGGACTTCTGGTGACCACCCCCGGAATTTGCTATTGCTGCTGGCATCTGCAGTGAGATGTGAAGCACAATGCAGAAGTCCTGCATTGTGCTTTGCATCTCTCTGCTGATGTGAGCAACGGCGTGGCCGGGACCCGGGTGGTATTTAAAAGCAGATAAACTTCCCGCCCGGCCACACCCCCCAACGGACCGGCGCCCCGGCTTCACAAGAGGACCATCCCATCGCCGCTGGAGCGTGGGGAAAAGGTAAGGGGGGCTCTTAAAGTTACCGCTTTTTGCTTTTAAAAGCCACCCCGAGTCACACTCGGGATTACTGCTAGGGAGAGCAATAGCAAAATGGACATTAAAACATTCAAAGTACAAAAAACAAAAGCAGCTATTGTGCTAAATGGTAAGCAAATTAACAAATGTAGCAACATACATTAGTCTAACAAACAAAACAACAGCCCCTCCTTAACCCAAAAAAAATTAGGACAAAGGAAAAAAGCAAGTTAGACAACCCCCCTATATATGCTCATCATTATGCGCACAGGTGTAAAAAATTAACATGCAATTGGGCGTGCGCAGTACCTGAAATTTGGCTGTTTGTTTTATTGAGTTTGACATCCCATAATATTTTAGTGATCCTTTAGATTTGTACTATATATATATATATATATATATAAATATGTAAAAGCAAGCAAGAACTTGCGTGTGTGCTTTGGACATAGGTGGATAAAATCTAGTTCGCTGGCAAAAGCGAGGTCTTGCCCGCTAGAGCCCGCTGGAATTTCTTACCAGGCGGATCCCCGGGTCTGGCATCGTATGCATTTAGATAGGCGCCTATGTAAAGAGCTGAAATCAGTTAACTCTTTCTAAACCTGAAAATATTAGGTCATGTAAAAATATGCTTATTTCCCAGCTAATATAAAGGTTTAAAACATTTGAACAGCACAAACATTTTTATTTAGGTCTAAGTGAAAGATGTGTGCCATTAGAAAGAATGATTTTTTAGGGGAACAGGGACTTTTAATGCAAGCTCGCCAGTGTCAAACTGCCGGGGATGCGCGGCTTCAGCAGCAAGATCATTTTGGTTAATACCTTCCACACGAATACGCCAGCGCCTGAAATTTGGTTAAATCGATCAAAAGCTTCCAATTTTGGATACGAAAGCGTGAGCAAGCTTCAGATTTTGCTTGGTGAATCAGCCTGCCCATGTTTAAACAATAGGGGAAACAAATAACAGACAGGTACAGACAGTGACACAGGAGGAGAAGAGGACCCTGCCCTGAGGAGCTTACAATCTAGGAGGTGGGGGAAGTCTTAAACAATAGGAGGGGGATATGGAGTGATGGGAAGTAGTGAGGGTTTTAAGAAACATAAGAAGATGGGTAGACAAGTCTGAAAAAGTGTGTTTTGTGTGCTCGTTTAATTCTTGATCACCTAGGCGATCAAGAATGAATTGGAACACAGAGCCTCCCGGGATACCTATGTCATCCATCCTGGAAGGCTCTTGCATGCGCAGAAGGAGCCCTTTCATCAATAGGGAACAAATAAATTGGCGATCTCACATATGTGCAGTGCGAGATCGGGTGACGTAGGAGGAAGAACCAGGAAGAAGAGAGAAAAAGATGGTGGCACCTGGTGCTCCCTCTTTGCCAGGCTCCCTCTTTGGCGGGCCGAAGACAGATATCTTCGACAGATCAACTACTCTGCGGGATTGAAGGTAAGTGTGATTTTATTGTTTTGGGTTTACTTCCGCTTTAAGCTTGTGACCAACAGGCCATTGTTTGAGATATCATAAATCTTTTTTATAATGAAGAACTCATGATAGTACTTATTTTTTCTTAGGCTGCATACAAATGTGCAATAATTGTTGTTGGAAAGGATCTTTCATGATCCTTTACAAAAACAAACTACTGCACAATGCAAGAATGAGTGCTGTACATACAGCACTGTTCTGCTCTATGGAGAGGGGAGGGGGAGAACGACAGAGCGGCACCCCACTGAGCGCTCTACCCCCTTCACTTCCATTAAGATCGTTCGTCGTCCATTGTCTGTGGATCCGCCAGGACGGACGATGGACGACGGGCGCTGTACACACGCCATTGCTAGTGTGTACGTAGCCTTAGACTTGACAAAACACCTACATAGGAGTTATTTATAATAATAGGCTCCTAGATAAAAGTTTAATGGGTAGAACGATAGCCACATTTAATTGTTCTCACACGTGTCAATGAAAGCTCCATCTATAGCAAGATGTTACAGAGCAATTAGGGATCATAGAGAGTAAGAGGATAGCTATGTGTGACAGGGTAGCATGATATGATGGACATAAAATTTTAATTAAGGGGGGGAATTGTGGACAAAAAGTGTTTCGCACTGGCTCCCACATTTTCAGTTGGTAACATCCCTCTGTTCCAGAGAAGGTAAGTGTCCAGCTATGTGTAACAGGCACCCCGCGAGCCACTCAGTCCCTGGCACCTGTCAGTTTTCAGAAGGAAGAGCTCTGTTGTGAGAGAATACCGATGGTGATTGACCGGGAGGTCACACACATGCAATCTGATCGTAAGTGATGCAATCGATAACAGGGATTTGTCCTTTAGCTTTTTGTCCTTTAGCTTTAAATTTGTCCTTTAGCTTTATTTGCAGACAAACAGTGATGATCAATGTCCAATAGATTTGCAGACTTACAGGGATGATCAATGTCGTTGGTCTCAGCGAGACCTTCTGTCCACTGAAGAGTAAGGGAGATGGATATAAACTTTTTTCCCACAGTCATTAAAGGATAACTTATAAAGGTCTGTAGGTGAGGCTTAACCGCTGGGGGATGTGGGCAATTCAAACAGAAGTGTCCCGCAGCACGGCAATACAAACAAAGTCTTTCATCTCTACGCCGCTGCTTTTTTGTGTCAGAGAGGGGTGGATGAATAGTCCCAATTTTCTCCCTCTGAAGGTGGTTTACTAGTGGAGACTAAAGGAACGGCTGGCAGCCGTACTCGACTGGAGGTTTTGACAGCATCCCTTTTCTCATAGTCTCTCTCTCTCAGACGACGATCGATCTGAGTCACCAACCTAACAAAGTCATTTAAAGACTCAGGGATGGGGACATGGGCTAGATCACCCTTCATCCGTTCAGAAAGGCCTTGACGAAATTAAAAAAGGGCTACTTTATTCCAGGATGTGTCTGCAGAGGCCACCCCTAAACTCTGCACAGGGTTAATTCTGCCGAAGCTGCACGACTAGGGTCATCATACACGGCCCCCATAGCAGTGAAAAAAACATGCAAGGAGTGGAGAAGGGGGTCACCTTTTTCCATTAGGCGGAAAGCCCATGCCTGCGGCTCCCCCCACAGTAGTGAGATCACCACTTTGACCCGTATGACATCCGTAGGGTATGCTCATCCGTAAATGGACCTTGGGTTCGCGGTCTGGGGGCGCAGGGGCCTAAGACCCTGGGGAAGAGGACTTCGCTGCAGATGCTACTTCAGAGCTTTTGCTGGTCATCAAACAACTCTGGAGGGTATCTAGACGGTTCTCGAGTTGCAAATAACCCCCATGCAGATTCTGTATGGCTTGGGTAAGGCTGGAAAGTTGCTGGGCCATTACCTCAAGGAGTGAGGGTTTCCCTTCTGAGCTTATAGTGGGCGGATTGATACTGTCAGCTCTCAGAAGGAAGAGCTCTTTTGTGAGGGAATATCGATGGTGATTGACCCGGAGGTCACACACATGCAATCTGATTGTAAGTGATGCAATCGATAACAGGGGTAATTGGACAGACTTACAGCGATGATCAATGTCCAATAGCTTTGCAGACTTGCAGACAAACAGTGATGAACAATACACGGGTAATCAGGTGGAGAGTGGAGGATACATGAGTAGTGAGAAGCAGAAACCAGGAATCAGGAACCAGGTAGTTGTCATGATCAATCCACACTGGAAGGAAAACAGGGAGACTTCATATAGTGCTGCCCTAGTCTCTGATTGGAGCTTGCACTGGGCATGTGCAGAGTGAGAATACGCACTGAGCATGTGCAAAGTGGATCATTTGGACATAGGTTTGTGACAGCACCGCAGTGTCTGTAGTACTGAGTGTCTCCCCCTAGGCAGAGTTCCATGGCATGAACAAGGGGTAACCGCAGCGCCACCTCACTGCCAGTCCGAATGCAGCTTTACAGTTTGGTGAGTGGCCAAATTTATATTTGAGGCACCACAGCACACAGACAATTGGCAGTACCCTAATGCTCAATGCCATGGAAGTGACCCCTAGGGGTCCCTAATATACAAACTCCATTTGGGGGCCCTGGTCTTGAAATAGCCAATCACCACAATTTTTAGTTTATATAGAAGAGTAGATAACCCTTTGTTTATTTTTGAAAAACCCATTCTGTTAGCACCGCAGCAATAATGACTGACTAGGAACACAGAGCCTCCTGAGATACGCACAACATGAATCCCAGGAGGCTCCGAGAACAGTCATGTGCAGGAAGGACTCTGATAGTGAGAAACAAAAGATGAAGATTTCACACATGCACAAATACAGCGACATACATCACAGATCTGTACAAGTAAAGGTGTCATCTCTTTTTTTTTTTTTTTTACTTTAGGTCCACTTTAGTGTGAAAAGATCCCTGATTTTTATTAGGATTTTATGTTTGATATCCTGTGTCCGACAACTTGTTATGTTTAGGGGACTGAAATTTAGTTTATTATCAGCTCTCAGGGTCCCCTGTCTACCCAGAAAATTTCACATTTGTACAACAATCGGTGTGGAAGATATAAAAGACGAACTAAAGTAAAAACTGGCTAGAAAAAAAAAAGAAAACTTTGCTTCAATCCCGCAGGTCAGTCTGATCCATCCAGGGGTGTCTTCCAGGCGCCGCCATCTTCCCCTCTTTTTCCAGGTTCTTCATCCTACGTCACCCAACCCAGGTGCACGATCGGGTGACGTAGGATAAAAAATAAACTGCCGATATTACTGCGCATGCGAGAGATTGGCAAATTTTTCTGTAATGCGCGAAGGGCACCCAAGAGCCTCCCGGGATGTGTGACGTAGGTATCCTGGGAGGCTTTGCGCTCCCATTCATTCTCAATTGCCTAGGCAGTTCAGAATTAAGGGGCGGTGCTGCACCCTTTTTTTTAAAAAAAAAAAAAAGGGTGTTGCACTTAAAAAAAAAAACAAACTCAACCCTTTTATGTACAGTAAAAATTCAGTTTTTTTAAGTACACTTGAAGGTTTATACATTGGGGGTAAAGACAGCAGCATAGACACAGATCTCATACAGATGCTGCTGGTGTAGGAGAGGTAGGATTATTTCATTTGCAAAGTGGGTGGGGAGCAGCACAGCTGATCTCAGAGGGCTATAGAACACGGGAAGCTCACACTGAAGCAGAATCACATGGAAAAAAATAGGAGATGCGCGAGCAGACAGAGCAAAAATAGCTGAGGCGGAGTAGTTAGTGGCATTTAAGGAAAAAATTCAAATTGTTTCTAATTGTAACAAAACTAAATTAACCCCTCTGGGATTAGGGGGAAACTTTCCAAAGACGAAAAAGTGTAATCAAATTTGTGTTTTGATCCAATGTGATATGAAAACTCTATTAGTGTACAATCTATAGCAGGCATGTCCAAAGTCCGGCGGTTTAATATGGCCCTCTAACAGCCCTCCCTGCTCTGTGTAATTGCGGCCCTCCCACAGCCCTCCCTTTTGATTGAGGGCGGCAAGCAGAAGACTGTCTGCCACAGGAGGGAGGGCGGTGATGTCAGGATCGGGCTTCCGATGCGACCCTCCTACCACCCTCCCTCCTGTGGCAGACAGACTTCTGCTTGAGGGCGGCGCGTTGTGTACCCCCCTTCTGCTTCTGTGCTTCCCCATCACCTCACTAATCAACCCCCCGCCTCCTACCGCCCCCTTCCCTCCTCCAGTCTCTGTGACGTCCCGGGGGTGTTGGAGTCCCCCCAGCCGCACTCACAGTCAGAGCACCGACACCTTCCTTCTTCACTCCATAGCAGCCAGCGCCACACAATTTAATTGTAATTGTTCAAAGAATGTTCGGAAAAATGTTCGGCCCTCCGGCATGTTCACTTCATCCAATCTGGCCCTCTTTAAAAAAAAGTTTGTACACCCCTGATCTATAGTGTAAATATAAACGTACTACATAAACAAAATAAACATGTGCCACAATATATTACTTGTGGCGCAAGTAATATACATTAGGCTTTAAAAGGTCACAGAATATAACATATAATGAAGTATATACTTAATTATATGTTGTATTCTGTGTGTTGTATTCTATAGGTTGCTTTAAGAAAAACCCCACTTACCTTGCTCAGTCGCCATCCCCCACCGTCCTTCTAGTCCCCGCAGGTCCTGTGGACATGTCTTCTCCCTCCGATCTCCAGGCGCAAAGTGCGGGCGCCGGTTCATGCGGGCGGAGCGGCAGGAAATTCAAATAATTTTGTATTGGATTCAATACAAAATAGCTGTAATGAGTCCAATACAAAGAAATCTTCATATATTATGTATATAATTATATTATATATATATATATTATATGCTACTGTACAGTTATATTACATTTTTAACTATTGTTTTTTTAAAGTTTATTAATAAATTAATTAAATTTTTTAACTATTGAACATATTTTGGGGAGTTCAACCTAAGAATTATAGCCTACAATGTAAAATAAATTTCCATGCAAAAAAATTTTAATGCTTTTTTCATGGAAATTTGGACAGAATTAGACCGCTAGGGGGGGGGGGGGGGGGGGGTTAAACAAAACCTTTTTCATTCTCAGGTATTGGAACTTTGGTAGGATCAACTAATCTCCCATAAACCTACATTAGCAATTGAGTTCTTTCCATCAATTTCTGACTGTAAGTAAAATCCTTTTATATGTATCTTTTCCCTCTCCCCCAATAATATTTAATAAACCCATCTTTAAATTGCATATGCATAATTTTATATATTCTAGAAATCCCCTGTACCCTAGGAACCACAATACATCTTTGGACGTTGTGGATAGTGGGCGTCATGCTCATGGTGGGCTACATGCTACATGCTACATGCTCATGCTCATGCTAATCCCTACTAAAATAAACCTTAATACTGGGATATGGGAGAAAACTTCCTGGAGTAAGTACACCCGATGTTATATATTATAAATATACAGTCGCGTTTAAATGCACCATGGACATTTATATTCATTTTGATCTTACTTGGTCATATCGATTTTGTTCTACCACCAACTTCAGACAGTTCTAGCACGCAACTTTCTCACTACTTTCTCTCACTGAATCAACAACAATCAACTTACAAGTAAGTACATCAACCATTATTTGTATATACAACAAAATATATATTTTTTTCTTATCTATTTTATACCATATATACCTACCCATATTGAATATCTCATATAGTAAAAGTTTATTGTAAGGTTAAGGTTGTAAGGTAAAGGTTATTGTAAATACCAAACAACCATTGACTAAATATGAAGCTTTTTGATTGTGAAGGGAATGTTTAAAGTGATAAATCATAAGCTGTCAAATGTACCTCTTCCTCACTGAAGTGCAAGCATGTCTCTCCTGTGCATGCAGGCAGTTCTAACTCTGGGCATGCCTACGCTGCCAAGCTTTATCAGTTTCTCCCAGAATCAAAAAAGAACTTCTAATCATCCCGGGCTATTTGGCTAGCTCAGACACAGCACTCAGCATTCATGAAACATGACCCTGGCCTTCCTTGACAATTCTTCTGCTTAGTGATTTGGTATCGTGTATCATTCTGCCCACCCTGATGTGCCCAACCTGGCAGTAACCAGTAGCAAAACATCCTTACCATCAGAGGCTCAGGAGAAGACCTGGTTACTGCTTACACTCTGCACCTCGGCCCTTCCCAGGGTTCACACCACTCCCGTGCAAGCTGTAGCACCCCCTGGTGGCCCTGTATCCCCTAGCGTGACATAAGCAATGTGCTTGTATTGGAGAGATGTACTGATTTTAGTTTTTATTGGTCAGTGATACATTTAAAGTATTTTTGTTACAGATGCTTTAAATGATTGTAGCAGGAATGGTGAGGCTTTCTGATTATTCCTCTGGAGAGCCACCTAAGAGTTAATCTTTTTAGCAAGTTGAATAAAAAAACATGAAATACTGAATACATGTGTTGTGGATGTACAGGTGGATTTGTGTAAACTGTCTGGTCTGTGCTCTTGTGAACATCTTGGCCCTGATTTATTAAAGTTCTCCAAGACTGGAGATGATACACTTTCATCAGTGAAGTTGGGTGATCCAGCAAACGTGGATTGGATTTCTTCAAAGTAATTTGCTATTTGCTTGTAAATGTTTTGAATCCTGGACCAGATCCATTCCAGGTTTGCTGGATCACCCAGCTTCACTCATAAAAGTGTATCCTCTCTAGCCTTGGAGAGCTTTATAAATTTCACCCCTTGTGTCCTCCTTCCCACACTAGGTTGGGGTGTGAGTGACCTGATAAGAAGAAAGGTATGGCTGTTATGCCCCGAAGTTTTTTCATATTATAATGTAACAAGGAGATTTAGTCAAAATGAGCTAGCAATGATCATGTAACGAGTTGATTGGTTAAGATCGGTGTATGATTGTTAACTCCAGATATTACAGAATTGAGTGCTGACGCTGACATTTTCTGGATACGTGTAAAGAAATGCCAGCTTCTCCCTGCCTGACTCTTCCCAGTTAGACAATATGATAATGGGCACTCCCTGGGGTAAACCGAGTAACGTGATCTTGCTGATGGAACTGTTGTTGTTTTGGACCATTGTACACATCCAATAAAGATAAGTACTAACTAGTCCCACAAATACTTCCACCTTGTTACAATGATGTACAGCCTGTGTAGTTTCTTCCACTATCATGCTTCACTAAGGCTTAGTCTACATGGACTGTTTCCCCAGCATTTAACCTGAGCGTTTAAAAGCCCATGTTTGAAATTCCTATGCATTTTAATGGGCTAATCTACACCAGGGTGTTTCCTTGAGGCACGTTTTTTAACCGTTTTAGGTAACGCTTCTTGCAACGTTTAAAAAATAAAAACGCGGGTAAATGTGCCTATTGATTTCAATGTGGATGTGCATTTTGCCGCGGTCTCCTGCATTTTCCTGTGTTTATAATTGTTATGAAAGCTCCCATTAAATTCAATAGAAGCTTTTAGAAGCGTTTTTTAAGCTTTTTTTTAAAGGCTTTCATTGAAACCAATGAAGGCTTTTTTAAGCGTTTTTAGCAGGACTTTGGAATCTGAAGGCTCCTTTTAAAAGGGAACTCCCAGGTCTCTGCTGCCCCACCCTGGGGAATGAGTACAGGTTTATATAAAACCCCTTACTCTTTCCCTTAAAGGATTAAAAATATATGTAAACAATAAGATGAGACTTTAATGTTAAAGTATTTTTATTAAAGGTGTGTGTTTTGTGTAACTGTGTTTAACTTTTTTTGTACAGCTTATCCCACAATGAAGGGATAATTTCCACAGCTGCATTCATGACATGAGCACAGCCGTGGGACTTCTAACAGTGTGAGATCCAAAGGCACTAGAGGGCAAATGAGGACAAGTCTCCCTATTCACCTCTAGTGCTGAATGGCTTGAGCTGTCATCAGAGTTTCCCTTTTCTCAGCCAATCAACGCAGATCTAAAGGATCTAGAGCCCTCTAGGGCTGTGGGTGCAGTGAACTCACAAAACCTCTCCCTTAAATAAGTTCACTGTACCCAGAGGACTTATAGCACGTTATTAATATGCCTGGTTAGGAAAAACTACTATCCTAAAATGGGAATTAATTTTTTATTGTGTATATGTATGTGTGTGTTTATATGAGAGATAGAGTCATCACCCTAAACCTATTCTTATTTAAATTATTTTAAAAGAAAGAACTGTAAAAATTCCAATCACTATTATTATAAGGCCTTGTATAGCAATAATGTATGCTCAGACCCCTGGCCTGTGAGACACATGTGATGTCTGTGATGATTCTGTATTTGCACATTTTTTGTTATTTTGTGCTGCTTTCATTGAATCTTTGTCTTGGGATGAATCAGGGAGACATCATTAAAAATATCAAGTGCTCAAGTTAAAAAGATTTATAATTCCTTCCCTTTCCCATTTATAAGCAATCTATACCTCACTGTTAAGTGAGGGACTGCAGTCCTATCACATCTTTTACAGTCCATACAATGTACATAGAAACCTTTATTATTCCTGTCTTATCCTGATAATATGGATTTAAGTTTTGCACTAATTACAGTACAGAGTTGATAGTGTGAATGAGAGGTGGCAAACAAAATTGACTGGACATCACAACTGAAACCAGTGAAGCTTAGAAGAGGGGTGATCGATGCACAATATTTTAGGGTAACAATAGTTGAATTATTTAAAGAAACACAGAGAGGCCTATGGGACACTGATGGTCTGAGATGTGGTATAAAACCTGCTCAGTTCATACTACAGTGCACAGTGCCCCTGGTAACGTGGTTTCTGCTCACCAGGGTAATTGTATTTGAAGTGGATAGCAGAGTCCAAAATCAGTATTCTACCCAGAAATTTGTTTAAGCTGAGTGGGAAGATATTGTAGGCGGGTGGCAGTAATTTGACCCAACTCTTCAGTAACCACCCAACAACAGCTGGGTGGTCATTGAAAAGTTCCCTCTGGTGCACCCAGCTAAAAGGTTCTGTGGGAGAACAATGAAAAACACAAAGTGCCAGACCAACATAAGTCCAAAGGAACCACAATCGCTTATCGGATGACTCAACAAACTAACCAATGCACCCTTGTTGTCCACAACAATCCCATCTTAAGTTAGTTGGATGCTGAAATGTTTCAGCAGCAAAACTGAACTTTAAGGAGAGGAACATGAGGAGTGAAAACCTTTGTCAAGTTTTTTTTGTGCATAGGCCTTTGTAATTGTATTAAAAATGTTGTTTTGTTGCAGTTAGTGTTCTAGTACAGTGTTCTCCCCAGCCTCCTTTAGCCCGATGCAATACCCAGCACTTTTCAGTAACCACCCGGCTGTTTTTGAGTGGTTACTAAAAAATTGGGTCACAATACAGGAGCTGCCACTCTGTCACGAACTGCCTGGCGTTGGATTTTATTTCCTTGTTGTCCAAAGAATAGCAGGACTCCAGCAAAAACCCACATGGCAAGCCTAACGCACCCCACAATACCCTGCACTTGGTGTGCCAGGGCATTTGAGGCAATGAGACCTGTTTTCAGTTTGATAGACAAGGTCTCAGTCTGCCTTTAAACTGATATAGAAAATAAAATGCTTTATTTGCTACATTGTAATCAATGCAGCTTTTAAGATCATTTGATAACAATATAAACATTTTGTTAGATTGGGTCTGATCTATTAAAGCTCTCCAAGACTGGAGAAGAAGTAAACTGGGTTATCCAGCAAACCTGCAGTGGATTTCTTAACAATTATTTTCTATTAGTTGGCAAATGTTTTTAACCCCGGACCAGATACATTTCAGGTTTGCTAGATCATCCAGGTTCTTCCATGATAGTCTATCTTCTCAAGTCTTGCAGAGCTTTAAAAAAAATCAGGCCTGGGAAGGCTGATTCATCAAGCAAAATCTGAAGCTCGCTCGCGCTTTCGTATTCCAAAATCGGAAGCCTTCGCTCAATTCACCAACTAAATTTCAGGCGCTGTTGTATTCGCGCGGAAGTTAGTAACAGAAATGATCTCGCTGCTGGAGCCGCGCATCCCTGGCAGTTTTACACTGGTGAGCTTGCATTAAAAGTCACTGTTCCCCTAAAAAATCATTCTTTCTAAAGGCACACATATTACCCTTAGCTCTAAAAAAAATGTTTGCGCTGTTCAAATGTTTCAAACATCTATATGCGCTAAGAAAAAAGTATATTTTTAAATTACTTATTATTTTCCTGTTAGGCAAGAGTTAACCGAGTTCAACTCCTCTCCATAGGCGCCTGTCTAAACGCATACTATGCCTGATCGGAGGAGCCGCCCGGGGGGAAATATTGCGACTTTCCGCGGGCTAAACATTTGCCATCAGACTAGATTTTCCCACAAAAGTCACAAGCACATACACGTTCTTGTTTGCTTCTATAGATGTATATGTATATGTGTGTGTGTGTTTATATAATTATATACTTCAATAATTTTTATATATATATAATTGTAATTACTATAGTTATAATAAAAAAATAATTAAATATATATATCATGTGTTTTGTTTGTTTGTTTGTTCTTCTTAATTTTTTTGTCATTTACTGTAAAGTTTAGTGATGTGTTTTTTTTTGGTTTTGATGTGTTTTTATATTTTATTGTGACCTTTTAGCAAATGTTTCTTTTGAATAAACTTGTTTCTAAAATCTTGTCGTTTGTTTTTTGGGGGTTTGATGTTATGTGATCTCCTTTCCAATCTCCAAGGACACAGTTTAACCCCCCTAGCGTTCTAATTCTGTCAGTTTTTTGATGCAAAAAGTGATCCTATTTTTTTTTGCATATAAATTTTTGTTTATATTGTGGGCTTGTAATTCTTAGGATTAACTCCCGGGTATAATAATTATATTTATTTATTATATTATAATCATTAATTATAATACACATAATTATAAATAATAATTTTAAAAAATAATGAAATAATAGACAACAATGTAATCTTAAAATAAAATTACAAATGTACTTTTATTTTTATTTCATGTTGTGTGGTGTTTTTGTACTGTAAAAACCATTTAATAGCGGATTACATTGTAATCTGCTTTTAAATTTCCCTCCCAGACACACCCCCATACATCACCAATCACATCACTGGAAGATGACTCCTCCTCCGGGGTGATGCGAGTGGGGATTTCTATTGCTGCTGGCATCTGCAGTGAGATGTGAAGCACAATGCAGAAGTCCAGAAGTGGTATTTAAAAGCTGAATTGGCAAAGCAGCATGGATCTGGAACTAGAAGGCTAGATACGGACGAGATGGATGTGATACTAGCAAAGTTGGTATAGCAACGCCATGATGGAGGCTCTTAATAGGATGATGAGAAAATAGCTATTGTAACATGTTGGCATTCTCCAATAGTAAGCACTGAGATAACCAAAAGAAATTGTTTAATAAATGTTGAGAAAATAGGAAATGCCCAATAAATTGGAAGATGAGGAGAATTACTGAAATGGAAAACCAATTGTAGGGATTAATTTTTACAAAAAATATATATTACTTTTCAGAATCCAAGGTCATGGGATATACGGGGCCGTGATTCTCCTCTCTTCTGGACCGTAGTGTAGGAGGGACCTCTTGTGGTGTCAGGACATGTCTGGATGATGTGGCTGCTCAGTGGTGCAGCAACTGATGACCTCATGACTTGTAAGTGGCAGCTCCAGACCAGATTTGGCCTTTAAGAAATTCCCTGCAGAATAGATATGTAATATGTATATTATATATGTTTATATAATTCTTTCTGAGACCCACATACATCTTTCTATATAAATGTAGCCCTATTCTGACCCACTCTGCAGGCTACTGATGGGTTGTGGTGCAACCTATGTGGAAGAACAGGAGCAGAGCCTTTACTTTATCTGTGGAAACAGGATGAAATCTCTCATAAGCACAGTGCCTCCATTCAATTGGGTCTTGTGAGTAACAAGTGCAGTCCCAGTTGAGAATAGTATACTCGTAGACAATAATCCACACTGTATTAGCAGAAAGAGTCTCTGTATTGAATAGTAACATCATAAGAAATCCAATGTACCATCAAATGTCTCAGTGAGAGGATTGTGCCATAACTTACAGTCTGAAGTTATACTTTCTCTGCGCATGCAACAGAATCTGAGTCTCTCACTCTCCAGACCATGTCCTTCCCAAGGGGTTACCCAAGAATCCCTGCCCCAGGCTAGGTCAGTACTGATCACCTTATCCCCAAAGTGCCGAGGGCACAGCAGCCATCTTGGAACAAGGCAAAACACACACTGCAGTAATTATCATAGAATACATTAATGCATAAACAGGCAGCGAAATTACTACATTGCTACATTCTCCCCCTGCTGAAAATCCTTCCCACCCGGCACGGATAGCAAACACTATAAAACATCACATAACAAAAGTTAACATAATTGTCGCCTTCTCCAGACTACTTTTCCAGAAGTAATATATTACAGAGAATTGCTGAAAAGAAAACAGAATTAGTCATAAACAGGCATCATGCTAACAAGTCTAGAATGAGCAGCAATCATGTCTATTATAGCATATAGTTGCACAGCACAGCTTTGTGTAGCATAGCAGGGTCTTCCCAAACTGTCATAGGTAAACATAGGTGGTGGTCGTCGGACACAATCTCCTGTTCTTATTTTTCAAGGCATTAATCCAGGGGGTCCTGGAAGAGAGCCAGCAGGATAACTTGGTGCTCCAACCATGCCTGGAACTGTAGGTCTACAATCTTGGGCTCTTGGTTCAAAAGGAGGGGACCTGGGATTCAAATGTCCCCTCTGAGGAAGGCCACCATTAACAACAGGTGAATGATTCTGTACAGGAGACTCAGATGGAGGCATAAACCAGTCACTGTCATTGCTCTGGTCTCCGCTGTCAGCAGAAGGCATAACATCAGGGTCTGGGGAAATAACAGATTGTGGCTCCTCATCAACATTTGCATGTGGTACTGGAAGTAGATGATTTCTATGCCAGGCCTTAATGCGACCTTCAGGTCCTTGAATATGGTAGATAGGAATTCCCGGCAACTTTTCCACAACTTCAAACAACTCTTTTCTCCAACGATCAGCTAATTTATGTCTGGCTGAGGGGCCAGATTAACAATTGTGGAGGAACACTTTATCACCTGTTGCAAGTCTTTAAACCAAACTTTAGCATCAAATCTTTTTTTATTGGCAGCATTTAATTTAGCAGCATTTTGGCAGTCCATAATACACCAAAGACTTTTCCCACAACACTTTAGCTACAGTCACAGCTTTTTGATCTTTGGTGGGATATGCTTGAGCATAGCGAGTGTAGTGATCAGTCACAATGAAAACATTGCCCACTCCACTACTGTCAATGTCAATACACAGAAAGTCCATACACACTAAATCCATTGGACCAGAACGGTTCAAGTGTTCCATAGGGGCAGTTCGAGTACGCAGAGTTTTTCTCTGCAAACATCGGACACATCGCCTGCAGTAATCTGCAACAGTTAACCTCATTCAAGGCAAAAAAACGGTCTTGAATCAGTCCATATGTTTTCTCAACTCCAAGTTGTCCATGCTGGTCATGCAGACTTCTCAAAACAGTATTTCTGTAGACTTGAGAGAGCACAAGCTGTTTCCTTCCAGGATGATCGTGGAACAAGTGCATCCTGTATAGAAGCCTATTGATTATCATTAGCTTATCCCATTCTCTGAGATAGTATGTACTCTACTCAGGCAAATGTGCTTGGGGTCTTTTCGAAGAACAGCTTCTCTAACATGTCTGATCATTGGATCTCTCTTTTGTAAAAGCATCATATCCTCCTTTTGTAGCTGGATATTCTCAGGTACCCCTAAAGTAGTAGGGCAGGAATACATCTCTCGGACACACTCTTCTCCAGCTCCCAAAGAGTCTCGCAGATCAGAAAAGGCAATGTGATCTTCTTGCACAGCAGCTGTAGCACAGTAAGCAGCCACAGCAAGTCTGGGTACTTCCTCCCATTCACTTTGTTCCATATTCACTGGCATTCCAGGTTGCCTGGAAAAAGGCCCAATATTTTTTGGACCAGGTTTGTACTTGAGCGTAAATTGATAATTAGACAATGCAGCAAGCCACCTGTGACCAGTGGCATCCAACTTTGCTGTAGTCAAAACATAAGTAAGGGGATAATTAACAGTCCCCACCTGAAACTGAACACCGTAAAGGTAATCATGCAGCTTGTCCACGATGGCCCATTCCAGTTTGTGTACAGGATCATTCTTTTCTGCTGGGCTAAGACTTCGGCTGATGTATGCAACAGGCCTCAGTCCTTCTGGATACTTCTGATGAGGAACTCCTCCTAACCCATCGTAACTGGCATCAACATGTAATACATATGGCTTTTGTGGGTGTGCTGCCCGGCTCCGTCCGTGAGCTTTTTCAGTTGCTGAATAGCGCGACGGCGTACGATTTCGGATCGCGAATACGAATGCGCAAGCGATAATCCGATTCTGCTTGATGAATCAGGGGCAGTGTGTGCCACACAGACACAGCAACAGGTGGTGAGGCTGTAGCTGCTTTGCTAGGGACTTATATTCGACCCGAATATGGCTGTTCAAATTCAGGTAGACCCGACCCAAATAAAAACGGGATTCAACGGCAAAAATTTGGATAAAAAAAATGTAAAAAAATGTGTTAAAAAATAAAAATTGTTGTTAAATTAATTTATTGAGTGTTTGTGTTTAATCATTGAGAAGAGTGTGTGATCCCCAGGGCACTACAGGTTAATTACCCTGTAGTGCCCTGGGAATCGTAGTGGAACTGCTGAGTTTATCTGCAGTTCAGTTCCCACGGTCACATGACCGTGGGAACTTTGCGGTCACAGCTGTGACTGCAGACAATCCCTGGGCACCATTCATCACATCTAGTGCCCTGTGTTCTTGGATAGAGAAACTCTATCCAAGAACACAAACAACTAGTAAAGTTAAACTTAATAGTCCCTAAAATTAACCCAAATTCTCCCACCATTGACTTCATTGGTGCTCGAATTCGGCATTCGATCCCCTGAAAAAAACTCACTCTTCCATCGAATAGCTGTCGAATCGAATAGTGAGATATTCGACCAACACTAGAGGTGAGTGCTGCCATTTACTGTAAGTCTGAAACAGAAGACTGTGACATAGGTTTGTCACTGTGGGTTTGTGGCCTGATGTCACAAGTTTGAAGGTCTGCAACTAGGAATCTGTGGCTGAGGCTTAAAACTGGGGTCTGTAACGAAGATCTGAGATGAGGGTTTGTGGATGATGTCTGCAAAGGGTCTGTCACTGGGGGTCTGTGACCAAAATTTGCAATGGGCATCTGTGACTGAAGTCTGCAATGGAGGATTGTTACCGAGGTATACTGTTGAGTGCTTGTGCATTCGTCTGCCGGCTTCCAGCATTGATAAATGAGCAGTGGGGTTGAGAATTTGCCAATTAGGCAATTCATTTTCAGCTGCGCGATTAAGGAGGATCTGTTAAGCTCAATGGTGAGATCATAGCAATTAATTAGCGCGCACCTGCTCTCTGTTCTGTGCTTATTTATTAGCACCATTCACAATGTCCGCTCCCCAGCTTTTACAAATTTCATGATATGGGGATCAGAATTGTAAAATCTTGTGAAAATACAACATTGGGGTTGCAGTATTAAAAGCAAGTGCGCCTTGGAGTCCTAAATTAAAAATGCAAATTGGTCTCCCCCGGGGCCACTTACAATGAAAAGGAGCATTGGGGAAGGGCCCCATAATTTATACTTATTTCTCACAAATCTATAACTGTCATAATATGTTATCCCGTCTGGTGGGGTGTACAAAGCCGAAAATGTAGGTGCAGTGGGGGTCACCTTTCGATAACACTAAAATTTCATTACTTTGACAAACCCACTGCCCTGTTACACATTACCGCTCGCTTCTAACACTGGAACACTGAAAGGGGTTTATACATCTGTTCCCCACTTGCACCTACATTTTTAGTTTCCTGCACCTCCCCATTCCAGATAAATTGGGGTTCAAAGAACAGAAACAGAAAGGGCAGCATAGTATTACAATTATAGTTTGGTGAAAGGTAGGTAAAATATTTAGGGGGCCCACCCCAATGCTTCCTGCTATGTAATTGGCCCCGGGGGTCCTTAATTTGCATTTTCTATTTTGGACTCCTAGGTGCACTTTCTTATAAAACAGCAACCCAAATGTTCAATCTCCACAAGTTTTTAAACTCGTGATCCCCATATTTTGAAATTCTTGAAATTAAAAGAAGTGTTGGTTATTATTAGCTAGGAGAGTCCCCTGTGTACCCTAAAAATTTTAGGTAATTAAAACTAACAATTTAGGAGATCTAAAGGATTGAACACAATGAGTTGTTAGGCTGCAGAACATGACAAGCAGACTTTACACACACAGCGATCATACTGCGGGTGGACATATTTCACAGGCAGTTTCTGTTTTTGGCAGTGATGAGAGGAGGGCACTGGCTGTCCTGCCCCCATCTGCGATCACATGTATGATGTTTATTGTGTTACCTAGGTATAACGCTAGGAGGTGACATCTGCAGTTAGGCTGAATTCACATTGCCAGTAATGTTACATTTGCTGCGTTTACCCCTCACTTTCCTCTCGCCAGGAACCACTGCTGCTTGAAAAACTGCTAGGCCTGAGGAGGATCTGTTAAGCTCAATGGTGAGATCATAGCAATTAATTACCGCACACCTGCTCTGTGTTCTGTGCGTATCTACAGTCCATTACAGGTCAGTTGAAGTCTTTGTTGCTTGATCATTTTTTTGGTAAGTGCTACATTTTTATGTTACATTATAATAATTACAAAATTGATTCATTTATACTTTGATTTGTTGCAGCTGTTGTTTTGTTACTTTTTTGTTTGGTTGCAACACTGCAAACTAATTTATATCAAGCTGTATACATACTAATTAGCACTTTATATTATGTCATCACACAATAGTATGACTGTAAAAAATTATGACCAAGCATTTTGGATCAGATTCAAATTTCATTCTAGTTTGGCTTTATAGAAATGAAATATTTGAAAAAAAGATTGTTGCCAAAGATGTTATAATACTGTACATGTATCAAGGAACATATATTGATTCACTTGTGTGTGTATATTTATACATTTAAATGTAAATACATACATATACATATGCATTTTCATTATTACTATTTTAACTGGACTGGTTTGTGGGGGGGGGTAAGTAAGTTTGCTTGGATGGTAGGCATTGATGTGACTTTGTAATCCTCATTATTGTCAGTTTCATCTGTTGCTGCAATGTTTTTGTGCTTGGTTTGTAATGACAGTTTCTGTTGTTTAGCAAATCTTCAGCAATGTTTTGTCATTTTATCCACAAATATTCAGTACAAATGTATGCATAGTTTCCACTCCAAACTACTACTTGACCCCTCTCGTTGCCTTTGTCCCATTCTCAAAGTCATATAGTCATTTGAATGTATTATGTACATTCTCTTTTTATGAATAAATTGTCATGGTTTTTATTTCTTTTATTTGTTTATTAGTCTGACATTTGCAGAATAGGCTGATTTGCTACTATTCATCAGGGTTTCCCCTGTTCATCCATTCAGCACTAGAGGTGAAGGGGAACAAGTCTCCCCATTCAAGTCTAGTGATCTGTGATTGGCTGAGTAGAAACCCTGATGACGGCTCAAGCATCATCAGTGATCCCCTTTGCTCAGCCAATCATGGAGCACTAGAGGTGAATGAGGAGCCTCGTCCTCATGTAACCCCTAGTGCCTGGGGTTACCACTCTGTCAGTAGTCCCACGGCTGTGCTTATAATATGAATGCAGCTGTGGGAATAATCCTGTCATTGTGGGATAAACTGTAAAAAAAAAAAAAGAAAAGTTTAAAAGCTACACTAAACACACACATTTAATAAATTACTTTAACATTAAAGCCTCCTCTTATTTTTCTACACATATTTTTTCACATATCAGGGAATAAGTAAGGGGTTTTATGTACCCCTGTACTCATTCCCCAGGGTGGGGTGGCGGAGATCTGGGAGTCTGCTTGTTAAAGGAGGCTTCCAGATTCCAAAGTCCTGCTAAAAACACTTAACTTCTGGAGTGGTAATTCCACTCGAGAGTAGCTAAAAAAGTAAAAAACAAAGACTTACCTGGTTCCATCGGCGTCCTCCAGTGTCCAGTGTTGGAACCCGTCCTTGGGCTGCGTCTTCTTCATTTGATCTGTCCTCCATTGAGTGCGCTGAAGTTCCCTGGGAGTATTAGATTCAATACTAAGTAATCATTATATATATATATATATATATATATGCTACTGTACACTTATATTACAGGTTTCAGTATTTTTAATGTATTTATACACCCTTGTTTTAACAGATTTTTGTGTTTTTTTTATTTAAAGTTTAATATTAAATTTACTACAGTTAATAAATATTAGACATATTTTGGTCAGTTATGCATAGGAAATACGGGCCTACAATGTAAAATAAATTTTCATGAAGAACAATGTACTGCTTTTATACATATAAATCCAGACAGAAATGAAATGCCCAAGAGGTTAAAAAAGCCACTATTGTTTTCAATGGAACCTTTTGTAAAAAGCTTAAAATCGCTTGTAAAAGCTGTTTTTAAAACAGTCCGTTTAGACCAAGCCTAAATATAAAATAATATATATATTTATAATTATTTATATATTTTCATATTTTATACTATATTTTATATATATATATGGAAGCAAAGAAGAACTTGGTTGGATGATCTAGTCCGCTGGCAAAAGCGAGGTCTCGCCTGCCTGAACTCGCAAATATTTATCATCAGGCGGATCCCCGGGTCAGGCATCTTAAGCGTTTAGGTAGGTGCCTATGTAAACAGCTGAAATCAATTAACTCTTTCTGAGCCTGAAAATATTAGGTCATTTAAAAAATATGCTTATTTCTTAACTAATATATATGTTTTAAACATTTGAACACCACAAACATTTTTATTTAGGGCTAAGTGTAATATGTGTGCCATTAGAAAGAATGATTTTTTTAGGGGAACACTGACTTTTAACCCCCCTAGCGGTATTCCCGAGTGTGACTCGGGGTGGAAAAAATTGCAAAAAGCGGTAACCCCGAGTGTGACTTTGAGTACCTTTGAAGGTCCCCCTTACCTTATCCCCGCGCTCCAGCGGCGATCTCACGATCCCGCTGTGATGGCGGGGCGCTTCTCCGTCGGGGGGCGTGGCCGGGAAATTTAAAAGCAGATTACGGAGTAATCTGCTTTTAAATACCGCCCGGGTCACCACCACCCCGATGCACGCATCTGCAGTTAGATGCGATGCACCATGCAGGATTTCTGCTTGGTGCATTGCATCTAACTGCAGATGCGATCACCAACAGTAAATCCAGAGGGTGATACCAGCGGAGCTCCTCCCGCTGGCAGCACCCCCTGGATCTACTCCTGCTCGCATCTCCTGGAGGCTGATCTCAGTAGGGGATGATGTCCCCGCTGCTCGCATCACCCCGAGATCAGCCTCCAGGAGATGCGTGCAGGGGAATGAGCAGGAGGGGACATCCCCCCGCATCACCCGGCAAGATGTGTGACATCTTCGGGGTAATGTGGTGGAGTGATGGATTGTGGGGTCGGGAAATTTAAAAGCAGATTACTAAGTAATCTGCTTTTAAATTTATTTTTACAGTAAGAACACATCAAAACATATAATAAAAGTATAAATACACATTTTAGTGCACCAAGCATCATTGCCCAGTGCCCTGATTTACATTTTGCCCACTATTGGCCCTGACCTTGATCTGACCTTCTGATGACTTATTAATCACTTCCTGAATGTATTATTACATCACTTTGTCTTTGACCTTGATTGTTCCCGACTGATTGCTGGAGACCGCATGGCATCCAAAAGGCATCTCGCCAGCGCAAGCACTGTTTTGGAGGAACTTGAAAGCAGTGATAGCAATTTGGAGTCCCTTGTGGAATTAAGCGATAGCGATAGTGATTCACCAGGAAATTTGTCATCGGACAGCGAAAGTGAACTGAGCAACAATTCTAAACCTGAGGTCAGTGCTGTGCACACATGGTGTCCTATCAACCTTGATGTGGACCAGGCAGCACCGCCAAGATTTCCATTTACCGGCGCACACCTGGGATGAAAATTGAGGCTGAATGCGTCGACCCCCTGGCATACCTAAAGTTGTTTTTGACTGATGAAGTTATCGAAAAAATTGTTGCAGAGACAAACAGGTAAGCCGCTCTTGTGTTTGCTAACTTTTTGAAATTTTTTGCTAATTTTTTTTTCCAACATGTGTGCTGCTCTGTGCTAACTTTTTAATTTTTTTTATGCCAACATGTATGCTGCCCTGTGTTTGCAAAATTTTTAAAAATTTTTGCTAATTTTTTTCCAACATGTGTGCTGCTCTGTGCTAACTTTTTAATTTTTTTTTTTTGCCAACATGTGTGCTGCCCTGCGTTTGCTAACTTTTTAAAATTTTTTGCTATTTTTTTCTTTTTGCCAACATGTGTGCTGCTCTGTGCTAATTTTTTAAATTTTGTTATGCCAAATGAAATTATGCCAAATAAATGAAATTTTTTGCTTTTTTTTATGCAAACATATATGCTGCCCTGTGTTTGCTAACATATTACCTTCACCACACTATAAAAGAACATATAAAATACATTTTTTATTTTGTTTTATGCAGGTACGCTGGACAACAACAAGGTGCTCCACACCTGAGGTTTGCAAGAAGCAGAAAGTGGGAACCTGTGACCAAGGATGACGCAAGGAAACCAGGTTCTACTGTCCTGACTGTGATGTTGGACTTTGTGCAGCACCCCGCTTCAAAATCTACTTACAGATATATATTTACAGATAGTTATTAAATGCAGTTAGTAAAATGTATTATTTTGGCTGTAGTCTGCCTCTTTTGTGTATCAACATTAAAAAAAAAAAATCACATCCACATTGCACATGATTATAATGTCTGGTGTCCTCCCAAGAAGAGCTGATCAGCACCGATGTAAGACTACAATGCTTTGCCATCAGAATCTGTCTAGAAGTATGTATTTCCTCGCAGCTGTCAACCTGAACAAACGGCGACTAGAAAGCAGCATCCACGTGTTTCCAGGACAGGTTGCTCCAACCTAGCTATTTGTTAATATAGGTCTTGCAGTCCGTCTCGCTGTCAGTCCTCACAGGTGTCACTTCTAAGAGGTCAGAGGTGGGCGGCTTCGCCCACACTCTTCCGGATTGGTAGGCTGTCACGCTCTGTTCTCTGCCCTCAACATTTCTATTGGACCAGTAGCGATAGTGACGTAAATGTTTGCTCATCTTACCCCTTCGGCGATTCCATCCTGTTGGTACGCAGTTGTTCTGCAGTAGTATACGTGTAGCTTGTTTTCTGGATTTATTCTCGTTTGCTCGAACAAAGCCAAAGCTCCGCAGCCCAAGCCTCGTCATCCCCCCAGCGGCTATGGAAGGGGGTGCCGGCTCGGGTCCCAACCCTGGCGGGCAGGAGTCTCCGAACCGAGCCGTGGAGTACCTGTTGGAACTCAACAACATCATCGACAGCCAGCAGAAACTGCTGGAGACCCAACGGCGCCGCATCGAGGAACTGGAGGTGCTGCTGGACCGCGTCAGCCAGGAGAACCGGGAGCTGAGGGAGAACCAGGTTGAGCAGCACCGAGCTGGTTACCGGGTGCCGGGTGGAGGAGGCGGCTGTGGGGGGTATGGGCACCATCACCACCGCGGAGAGAACCAATCCGGCGCTTATCAGACCTACTCAACTCCGCCACCCCATCACCGAACCAGGGAAACCCCCCGATCCAACCGGGCTACCTCCCGCAGCTCCAGTCCCGGGCCAGGGCACAGCACCAACAACAGCCCGGCCACCACCCTGCAGAGGAAGTGAGTATGGCAGTGACAGGTGGAGGGGCCCTTAGGGGAGATTGGCAGCTGGGTACAGTGATCAGAAATATGCCCAAGGCGGCCATGGGGTGTTCCAATAAACTGTCGTAGCAGGAGGGGACCTTATATAAATTGTTGGTGTGTGACATCATTGCATTGATGTCCTAGTCACTCAAAACCAAGGTGGCAATAGAACAGGTAGGGTGGTACTGTTTTAATTCTGTACTGATCTCTATGTGGCATGAAGGTGAAGATAGAGGCAGCATGGAGCTCCAAGGGCAGAGAAACGGGTGGAAGCACTGCAATGATCTCATTAGATGCTAGGCATATGCAGCAAGTGGGCTGATTTAATGCGCTTGCATGTGGCATTAGGAAGAAAATTTACATTTTATTACAAGTTGCTGTGTGCCACATCTGTGCATATATGTGCTCAGGGTGTCAGGTTGGTGAAAGTGACAAGTGGGGGTGGCTGGGTCTTATGTATTGGGTGTAATATATTGTAAGTGGCATCCCTTTATTAATATGTACAGATGGTATGTGACATTAAAGTGTAAAAGGAGGCAATGCACAGGGTTCGAAGAGTAGGTGTGGTATGGGGTACTCAAGTAGAACAGTGATAGATCCCAAACCCGCAAGTACTAGATGGGTTGCTGTGAATTTGCAAGATGTTTTATAACTGTAATAAAAGGAATATGCAGCGATTAGATTTGTGGGGTAAATGAATAAACATTTGCGGCAACTACAGGTAGTGCAGTGTTGTCTGGGGCCTAGGGATTGGAGATTTATTCAATAAGATGTGTAGCACATTGGGAGGGGTGGTGAAATGATTTTGTATGTGGTGGCAAAATGTGGCATCAGGATATTCATAGTAGTGCAGACAGTGTCAAGGTCTCGCTTGTAGCAAGGATTGTGTTCTATCAAAAAGGAAATTCAGGCAGGAGTTGCATTGATGTATTTGGTGTGCAACATTGGGGTGATTGTTTTTATTTTAAAACTGTAAATTGAATCCAGAGGAATTTCTAAATTTCCATAGTAATGTTATGTGATTGTATGTGTAGGCACTGCCTTGGTTATAGCTGCAGGGATGCTATGAGGGATTCATAGAGACACTGTAGGTGTTATCCTGCTTGTATACCATATCCAGAACTTAAAAAAAGGCCATAATTATTTTTTTTTCTTTAAAAGACTTCTTTTCTTATATTGAAGGCACAAAGTAGTTTTGTCTCTCTCTCTCTCTCTCTCATTTATTAAAGTTCCCCAAGGCTGGAGAGAATACACTTTAATCAGTGAAGCTGGGTAATCCAACAAATCTGGAATGGATCTGGTCCAGGATTCAAAACATTTACTAACAAATAGCTAATGACTTAGGAAACCCATTACAGGTTTGGTAGATCACCCAGCTTCACTGATGGAAGTGTATTCTCTCCAGCCTTGGGGAACTTTATTAAATCAGGACCTATGTGTCTCTCTCTCTCTCTCTCTCCTCTCTCTCTCTCGTGTCTCCCTCTCTCTCTCTCTGTGTCTCCCTCTCTCTGTGTGTGTGTGTCTCTCTCTCTCTCTCTGTGTGTGTGTGTGTGTCTCTCTCTCTCTCTGTGTGTGTGTGTGTCTCTCTCTCTCTGTGTCTCTCTCTTTCTCTGTGTGTGTGTGTGTCTCTCTCTCTCTGTCTCTATGTGTCTGTCTCTCTGTGTCTCTCTCATATATATAATATAGAATCTGTGTGTGTTTCTCTCTCTCTCTCTATATGTGTGTGTGTGTCTGTCTGTCTGCGTCTCTCAGACCCAAATCCACACCCAGTGGTTGCTGTTTTTGGTAATCAGTGATTAGGAAGTTTTAGTTTTGCATCTGTTGGCAACATGGGTAGTTCATATTTGAGACTCCTTAACAACCACAGATGCCAGAAATTGAGTTCTAGAATTTGATGGAGTATAGCATCAAGAGCCAGGTGCTAGATGCAGAATGTGCCATTGATTTGCCATCAAGTGACATTTTAGCAATAAGTGGGAGTGTCTGTTTTTAGTGTTGTGATAATGATGACTATTAACAAAGAATATGTGTGTGTATGTAGTACACACAAATATGTAAGTACCACATAAATTTGTTTATTGCATCAAGGTTTTTTTTTTACTTTGTCAGGATCGTTTATGTAAACAAAATAAAACAAAAATCAATTTCACTAAATTATTAAATGCTGTGGTGAAAATGATGACCTTTGTGTTGTTTATGGTCAGTTTCGACACGGTTTTAATTTAAGATTATATAATAATTAGTGCCAAAAATGAAATCATACACACACTAAAATCCAACTGTCAGCTCTAACAGAACATCACACAAACAGCCAGCCCTCTCCTCTCCCTCCTTTACATAAAGACTAGCTGAATAGTTCCTTCTAAACTTGCAAAGCACACATCTCCTATTTGCAGATTGCAAAAATGCATAGATGATATGCAAAAAGTAAAATTATGGATTATATCATGGATAAAAATGGGACAGAGGACGCAGACCGGCATAGCAATACGGATGAACAGGTTTCTGAGATGGAAGACGAAATAGAGTATCAACCAGAATTCACAGAAACATCTGATGAGGCCACCACTGCTGAAGTTGCTTCCATCCCTGCTGAAACATTCAAATCCAAAAGTCGTAACATCTGTTGGAGTTCAGTACTTCCTGACATACATTGCAGACGAGCTGCTGAAAGTGTCATCAAAATGACCCCTGGGATCACAAGGTTTGCTTTGACTAGAGTAAGTGACATCCAGACATGTTTTGAATTGTTTATGCCATTGTCACTAAAAAATTCAATTTCTATGAAAAACCTTGAAGGAAAAAAAGTCCATGGGGACATGTGGAATGACATTGATGAGGAATGCCTGGATGCTTATATTGGCGTTCTTGCTGGAGTGTACAGATCCTGTAATGAGGCCACTCAGTCTCTGGGACATGTCATCAGGCAGAACAATTTTCTGGTCAACAAGGTCACTTCTGACCTTTCGAATGATATCAAGAGTCCTCAGATTTGACAACAGAGATACTAGAAGCAAAAGCTGACAAGCTTGCTCCTATCATGAATGTCAGGGAGAGATGGGTGCAACTCCTTCCACTGTTTCACCCTGGGCCTCAGGTGACACTAGAAGAACGTTTTGTCCCTTTCCGTGGAAAATGCCCCTTCCGCCAATACATGCCAGTGTGCCAGGCAAATACGGAATAAAAATCTGTGATGCAAAAACAAGCTATGCGTGGATTCCACAGATTTACACAGGCAAACCTCCAAGTGGCATCCCAAAGAAAAAACGTGTAGACCTTGATATGACTACTGACTGCCGGGTCACAATATCATGTGTGACAATTTTTTTTTTTTTTTTTTTACCAGCTATAACCTTGGACAAGAACTTCTCAGGAGGAAACTTACCATGGTAGGCACAATGAGAAAAAATAAATCTGAGCTGCCAACCAAAATTTTGCAAGTGAAGGGCAGGGCTCGGAGTGTGATACTTATGTCCACTTTTCACAAAGATGCAGCTGTGTCATCAAGAACTGACAAAAAGCCCATACTTATCCTGGATTACAATAAAAACAAAGGAGCAGTGGACAACTTGGACAAGCTGCCTGCCAACCTACATTCGTCAGCGAATTACCAGGAAATGGCCAATGGTATTTTATAACCTCTTAGATGTGTCTGCATACAATGCGTTTGTGTTGTGGACTCACATCCTAGGAAAACTCCCTTGTCAATGCGCACATTAAGTAGAGACAACGGGTTCCCCGAGACCCAGTCGCTGCAGCCTTTGTCAGACAGCTGCAGAGCTGGCCAAGCACTCCGTCCACAACATCAACACAAATAGCATCAGCGCCAGCATTCTCAGCCAGCCCTGCCTTAGCATCAACCAGCACAGCCACAACTCCACTAAATCCACCCGATTTCTAAAAGAAAGACATTTCAGGTCTGCCCTAGCAATAAGGACAGGAAGACAGACACATTGTGCCTCCACTGCAAAAAATATTAATGCAAAGAACACACTAAAAGTTTCAGTTTTTGCCACACATGCATCTAAACACACACAGACATGCATGTTCTTGCACAAAGATTTTCTATTGGTTTGATTTGCTTGATTGGTTTCTGTTTGTTTAACTTTGCAAATCTACATTTTGTTTTATTACTTGTCCTGCTTTTCTATTTTTGAATGAAAAAAAACTTTTTTTTGCCTTTTGTTGAAGTAAATATATATGGGTCAGAACTGACCCATAACACCATAGATGTTACTATAGTTAATGATATTACCATATAAATAAATTAAAAACCAATATTTAAGAAATGTGTTTTAATACCCCTCAGTAATAGTCTGGTAACATAACAACCTTTTATTTACTTATATAATTCTCTTAAGATTAATGTTTTTTTATTAAAAAACGAGAGGTATGCAATTAAAGAAAGGCCAAGGGGTCATATCAAAAATATTAAAACCAATCTTTTCATGGTTAAAGAGGAAGCCTAACAAGGTAGCCAAGAGGTAAGAAATAAATTGGATGAAAAATAATTGTTTTGAAGGTATTTTATGGCTGATTTAAGACATGGGGTCAAAACTGATCAGTTAATGTCATGCATAGTAACGGTAAGCTAAGTATATAGGAAGGTTAAGATTGCAGTGACTTGTGTAGGTGGTACTTGCCTCATGTTGATAAAGGCATGTGTTAAGCTAGTTGGCAGTGGGAGATTAGAAGGTTGTACATTTAAAAAAGCAAAATAATATTGGAGAAAAAAATCCCTGACTGATCTTGATGTGCAGACAGTTTCCAAGCTGAATGATTTTTTTTATCATATCCTTATAATAAGATATTGCAGTGTGAAGGCATCTGCTCTGTAGTCCAATACCCATTTTCAAAGCGGGGGTGGAAAATTTCAATGTAACGTCCACACAAATGTGATATTTAAGTTGTGGGTGCATGCTGGTGGGATAAATCGCCTTCTGCCTTTTTATGCCTTGCAGAGTAACAACAGATTGTTTTTCCATACTTGCTCTGTTTTTTTTTCCTTTCTTTGCTGGAGGAAGACCATATTCTTATGATTGTAGTAAATTCACAAACCTGGGATCCAGATGCAGATATGGCACTGCCTGCGTACCTCAAGTGCTGTACATGTTGCTGCATATGTTATCTAATAGATGAACCTTGAAAAAATATGAAGCACCTCACTTTGTGCTAACAATACTGTAGTTATAGTTTTTTTAAGTGTTAATAATAACATTGATTATTACCAATAACCAGACAGAAATAAATTAAATAAAAACATAATTTAAAAGAAAAGGAACAGCAGCCATTAATTTGTTGTCTTGCTTTGCTCAACACGTTTCATGGATTCCAAACTCTTCCTCAGGAGCGTAAATTAAATGCTACAATTACATAAAAATAATAATGATAAATAATTTAATAATACATCAATTCACAATTCCAGTTATCAAAAAAATATATATAACATACAATAAATATAGATAAAAACTTGCATAATTCAGATGATCAGCACCATACATGTGTAATCCCCTCAGAAAATGCCCGGGAGCCCAACGCCAGGAGGCAGCAGCCAAGTAAGTAGTCCACAGTCTGGTCAGGTAGTGATAGTGAAATGGACTAATTCCAATCAACCCACCAAACTTTACCCTAATTTAACAATGAATAAACAAATATTCTCTTACCTTTTCTTATCCACGTATTGGGATAAGCGAACGTTATTTGTAAGTTAATCCCGCAGTGAATTGGGCAGTTCTCGCTTACCAAATATTTAAGCAAGAACAGCCTTGTAATTCACCATGAGGTCGGCTTCTCGCCGAACAAAGAAAAAATGCAGGGGGCGGGAACGGAGACTATTTTCTGGGGGGAATGGCGTGGCTGGGAGGGAATCATTTGCTCCCAGGATGCACAGCAAGACCCAACAGCCCAATCAGGAGAGATCTGAGCACAGGCATATATACAGAGAAGGAGGGAGGGGTTAGTCACTCCATCTTGTGTTCTGTGTCAGAGAAAGAAGCAGGGAGAGACATGCATTGTGACGGAAAGGTTAGGAGCCTTCTGTATATCTTGAAATATACAGATTGTGCAGATTTTGATGCTACCTCTTGCTATCTAGCAAAAAAGGCAGAAACATTTCTATCTTACTCTCAAAAAAAAAACAGATATTTCATTTTGATAGCATTTCCTATCTTTCAAAAAAGCCAGAAAAAATTCTGTATTTCTCTGAAAAAATTTACAGATATTTTATTCTGATCCCACTTACTACCTATTAAAAAGCCAAAAAAATGTCTGTATTTCTCTAGAAAAAACCCTAGATATTTAATTCTGATACCACTTGCTATTTACCAAAGAAACCGTTTGGTACAGGTGCATTTTTTCCCCGAATTAGTAAAAGATGAGCGGTAGACGCAGGGGAAGGCGTGGCGTTGGGTGACCTGCTGCATCTGGCAGGGGGCATACTCCCCAGGAGTCCGCCATTGTAGGATAGCAGGAGCACCAAACTGTGGAGGCAGCAGCACAAGTTGTCAAACAGGTCTGGGATGTGTGCGGAGCACCAGTACGCTGGTAGATTTATTGAGAGGGAGGACTACAATCATACAGCCACGTCATGTGGAGGGTATTGTGGACTGGGTCTCGGGGGGCCTTAAGTGCAGCAGGCTCTTCTGCAGCAGCAACCAGCACAGCCGTGACAGGAGCAAAGACAGGAGTTGGCGTGGGTAGTGTGCCTGTACCTCCCGATGACTTCCCCTTGTTGTTTGACGAACAGCCTGAGGATCTGTCATTGCGAATTTCAGAGCAGGAGGCAGACTTTGGGGCCCTTGGAGAGTGTGGTCAGCACTTGCTGGGCAAGGGTTCTGCATCAGCGGCTGCATTTGCAGAGGTTGGCTTAGGTGAAAATGAGGATGATGATGACCGTGATGTCACCTGGGAACTACCGATGCGTGTAAGGGCTAGCAGCAGTTCCGAAACAGACGTAGAGGAAAGCCAACAACAACAGAATGGGGATGGAAGGGCCCGCAAATATGCCTCATGTGAGTCCCAAAGAACACACAGACGAGTGAGCACAAGCAGGGGAACAGTCAGAGACGATGTGAACGTGGGGGAGATGGTGCAAATGCAGGGCACCCAGCAGACGCAGAGGCGGGCAAAAATAAAGAGCAGCAGAGTGGTTGCACCACACACCTCTCCAGTGCGGTCCTTTTTCACGCTGAAAGACGATAACGGGTGCGTAGCAATCCGCATCCTGTGTCACAGGCAGTTTCGCAGAGGATAGGCCACATCACATTTGGGTACAACATCCCATGCGCAAGAACCACAAACCAAAGTGGGAGCAGTACATCATCCTCTCTTCTTCCAACTACATTGACTCCTTCTACACCTCCAACTGTCATTGCTACTACGTCTCAGAAGGTTGGTGACAGCGAGACTTCAAGCTGCGAGGAAATAGCTTCTGGACGCATGTATTGTTGTGTCAGACGACGTTGTCGCCGAAAGATGGTTACTCCAGTGACCCCTTCAGCCCACTTTACCGGAGTTCTTCGCAAGGCATCAGGCTATGGGCCCAACCAACAAAAGAGTCATCAAACTCAGTTCCCGTCTAGCCTAACTATTGGCCTTGCAGCTCCTGCCGTACAGCATTGTGGACTCTGCTCCCTTCTGTGACCTGATGGCCTGTGCCGAGGGTCGGTGGAATATACCAAGCAGGCATTACTTCGTCCACACAGCTGTTCCCAGTTTACATGCACATGTAATGGGTAACCTCTCCAGGGCATTGGCATTCTCGGTTTCTAGTCAAATCCACGTCACCATGGACAGCTGGACAACCAGGCACGGAGTGGGACGCTACTTGTCCTTCACCGCTCACTGGGTGGCCTTGCATAGCTCAGTGGGCGGTAGTCTGCAAGAGGCATTGCAGCACCTGGTACCCCCGCCGAGGGGTGTGGTGGGAAAGCATTGGCCACCCCAGTCCTCTCCCTCCTCTGCCAGGCAGTGCTGAAACTTTGTGTCTTTGAGGGAGAAAAGTCACACCGCCAGAGAACTCTTGTCCGCTTTTCACAGAGAGTTTGAGGCTTGGCTGAGGCCCTCCCGGCTCACAACAGGCAACGTAGTGTGCGACAACAGGGCGAACCTTGTGGCTGTGCTGCGCATGGGCCACATAACACCTGCCCTGCTTTGCGCCCATACTGAATCTGTTGGTGCAGAAGTTCCTTGGCGCATACCCAGGTGTCACGGTCCCTTCTGTGACGGAAGTTTGAGGATCTGTCAGACAAGCTGCATGTGAGATTATCTGACAGTCTTTTTGTTTTTACTTGTTTCTGTGTTGTTTGTAATGAGCACTCCCCTTGTATCAGGTGCAGCTGCTGGTCATTACTGCTCCTCCATTTAGTCTGACCTCACACTTCATGCTGTGCGGTTAATATTCACTGCTGGGTTGTGAATAGCTGGAGTGTCCTGCCATTCTGAGTTCCTGTTTATATCTGCTTATAAGATAAGTTGCTTTACTTTTGGTGTTTTGTGGTTATTTAGTTGTTTACTAGGCCATAGGGAGACACTGGGTCCTTCATAGGGGAAGGAACCAGCAGTCTCAATCCAGACACTACTGCTAGGGCTGTGCAGGGCTAGTAGGGACTGGGTTCCTGTGTATGAGCATTTCCACCATCAGGGGATACTCATACGGTTAGGAGTTAGGGCTAGGTTAGGGTGTCTGCAAGGGGTGACCATTCCCTTTTCCCTAGTCATTTGAGGCCTAGTAGTGAGTAAACCTTTCTGTTTCCCTCCCCTCCCTGTTATTCGTGACACCAGGATTGTAGGACTTACGGAGACAGGCTCGCTTCATCTGCAGCCATGTTCGCCGATCCCCTACTAGCGCCACGGCGCTTGGCAAGATCCAGCGTTAGTTATCGTAACGTCCAGGGGTGGCATTCTTCGCCAGTGTCATGCCTGCCATTGTGCCAGCTAGCAATTTATTTTACATTTCTGCTGCTTCTGGGAGGCCAACAAACTGCAGATGAAAACTCCCAGTACTGCCACAATGATAGGTACCATTGCCTTTGGCTAATGTTTCACCTAAGTATTGTAAGATTGAGGGTTGGCATTCATGTCATCCACTTCATTATGCAAACTAGCAATATCGTCTACCTTCCTAACACTTCCGGCACCACAGACCACAGCAACAGTGCTGGCCCACAAAACATCTTGGTCTGGCTCCTCTACGTTTAACCACAATATTTCCAATATTTGCATTACACACTTCGGTTTGGCATTGAGGATGCACTACACCCAGCTCTAGATCCCAGTTACCAAAGCCATCCACGCTCCGTCTCCGGGGCGACCGCCTCCTCCTGTTGCTGCTGACGTCTGCCCAGTACTCCATTCACAAAAATTGTATTAGACTCTTCTGGGTGTCATTGACGATGCACTACACCCAGCTCTAGATGCCAGTTACAAATGTGGTCCACGCTCCGTCTCTGGGCCTACCGCCTCCTCCTGATACTGTTGCTGCTGTTGCCTGTCAGTACTCCATTCACTATATTTGCATTACACACTTCTGGGTGGCATTGATGATGCACTACACCCAGCTCTAGATGCCAGTTACAAATGTGCTCCACGTTCCGTCTCAGGGCTCACCGCCTCCTCCTCCTGCTGTTGCTGCTGCCGCCTGTCAGTACTCCATTCACTAAAATTGTACACTTCTGGGTGGCAATGACAATGCACTACACCCAGCTCTCCATGACTCTTACCAATGCGGTCTCCCTGGCGATAGCTGACCAGAGGCCACACACTGCTACTGCTCTCACTGACCCACGCTCCGTCTCTGGTCCTCCATCATTTTGCCTAATGTCATCGCACTACTTCTCCACAACTTTGGGTGGCGTTCCTAACACATGTCATCCAGGTCATGATGCCAGCTAGCAATTATTATTATTAATAATAAACAGGATTTATATAGCAATAAGATATTCAGCTATGTAAATTCAATAGGGCTGCGTACATTAAATAGCAACGCGTTTTCCTGCTGTTTTGACGGCAGAGACTGTTGCTAGTGGGTTGGGTTCGCCCTTTCTCAATGTCCTAATGTTTATGCTGCATTCTGGATGCTGTCCATCACACAAAAATCCTGTTTACCTGCTGTCACTTTGCCTGCCATTTTCTGGAAAACCGCAAGTTCTTTTATACTTTTGTATTTTTTCCTTGTTACCACTGTTTTAATTTCACGCCATGCTATCAATGTATCTCTTAAAAGTGAATTTAAACAGAACCCATAGGGGATTATTTCAAAAGGAGAGTTAAGCCAAAATGACCACGGTTTTACCAATTGTGACTCCAGCTTAAAAACATTATACCATGCCACCAATCCTTAACATGACTCATAAGACACACCAAATTATATTTTTTCAAGTCCGGAAAATTTAGGCCTAACTTGTTTTGGATGGGTCAGTTTAGATCTCGCTATTTTCAACAGTTTTTCCTTTTAAAATAATGGCAAATTCTTCCAGCCATGTAGTTTAGCTATAATTTTATCAAAGAGCAGGGCATAGTTCAACTTATACATATCGGATGCATGTCGGCTGATTTGTATCCCTAAATATGTTATGTGGTTTCTAGCATCTTTGACACCCAAGTTCTTTGTCGTTTGTACATCTATAGGTGGGGAGGCCTGTAGAAAGAACAATTCACTTTTGTTATAGTTTGTGCGGAAACCAGAAAAAGCACCAAATTGCTGTATGTGCTTAATTATAGACACATCCCCAATTTGATTTGTCTTCCATGTACCCTAACCCCCTCCAAAATTATTGTATTTTAGTAAGATCTAGTCAATGGCTCTATGGTCTATAGGGCTGTCAATGGGGATGTCACCTCCTCAAGCAGAAAGTTAAAAAATCAGATGGTAGACCATTTAGATCTGGTGCTTTTGCATTGGCGGATCGCCTAATAGCAGACACAACCTCCTCCGGGGTTATGGCAGATTTTAGTGAATACAATTCGTCCTCTGATAACTGAGGGAGGACCAATTGATCCAAAAAAGACTGACCTGCAGGTAAATCACAACCTTGTGTATTATAAAGAGATTCATATAATGCAGCAATGACACAGAAGCTATGTCTCTAGGAGCACGAGACATTTCACCCCGAGAGTTCTTGATTCCTGTGATAGGTGGGGGAGTGCGGAAGCCCTTCGCAAGATTAGCCAGCATTCTGCCCAACTTATTTACGTAGTGATAAAATTTCACTAAGTAACGATCTGATGGTCGCATCATATTTGCATATGCAGCCACGCGTAATGGTGTAATTTTAAGGGACATAGATTAGTATATTGTGTAGGTACTAATGTGTTGATTTATATATTGATTAAAAGTGATTTATTATGCAGTTCTGTATTACTTCATAGATAGGTCTAAGTATAATTCTATGGGATCAAAAAGAAATAGAATTAATTGACTTGCGTTTAGGTTGTAGGTAGTGGTGGTACAATCGGCAACAAAAATACTATTGGGAAGTAAAGCAAAGTTCAAACAGTATGAATCGGATTGAAATGATGTACTTAAAATATATCCTAATGTGTATTAATTACTAGGTACATACACATACCGGTAAAGTAGAAATAGTTATAATTGTATTTAAGAGTGTTTAAGCCAGACTATAGAGGTAATGCTCACAGGGAACGGTACAGGAGGGAAATATAGAGTAAGGGAAGTATAGAGTAGGACTGTAGATGAACAGCATTAGTCCAATTGTCTGGAAGATTTAAATTGTAAAGGGTATATATGTATATATGACGATGATGATACAATATGCTAGGGTAAAGTAATGAACTAGTGCCTACCCGGATGGAATAAGGTAGTTGAGGTCCTATTAGGTGGAGTAGAAGTCCTTTGTGTCTCAGAATCCTGCAGGTGTAGGGCATCAGTGCCTCCTGGCTCTTACCCTCCTTGCAGTCCCCTGCTGCCAGCACCATCTCTGCTTCTGGATCCAACACTCTGCACACTTCCTGGTCCAGTTCAGGTTATTCTCTGTCAGCTGCTACCTTGCCTCAGAGGACTGAGGGGTGTTCTGCAGACGCACTCCATCTGCTGGCAGGCACCTGAATAACACCTGAGGCTGTCCCATTACCAGCACTCCCTTTGCTGGTGGGTTTGTTATCTGCTGCTCACATGACCTACACTTTTCACCTGACATCCCCTTCTTAAAGAAGTGACCTGGCAACAGGAAGTTGCCTGAACAAGGAGTTCCTTGTGGTTCTACTCTCTTAGGTTTCTACAGTTCCATTCTCTGCGTTTGTTCCGGTGTTATCCTTGTTTACCGACGTCTCTTGTTTGCTGCCTGTCCTGACCTTCGGCTCGTTCGACTACCCTTTTGGATTTCGCTCTGGTACTCTGCTGTTGGTTCCTGTCAGTCAGCTGTCACCTGCCTTGGTGGGCACGGTGGCCGCAACCTGGCAGTAGTTTGCCGCACAACATCCTCACCTCTGGAGGCTCTGGAGAAGACCGGGCTACTGCTTAGACCCTGCGCCCTGTGCACTTCTCTACCCACTAGGTTGGTGACACAGTGGGTCCACCACTTTGCCCTGTGGAGCCGTGACAGTTTGTCCAGGTCGTGGACCCCGCTGACATTGTGTCACCTGACTCCATGCAGGACCTGCACGAACGGATTCAAAAACAGGAGGGTCTTCAAATTAAAGTTGTGGACTTCCTCCGGAGGTGTGATGAACCCCTGAACGAGTGCCAGTCTGCCATTAGCCAGCCTGCCACCTCTGCGACTGCAACTCCAGCCCCTGTACCTGGGATTCCAGTACCCGCTACGGCTCCAGCCACCATACTCCGCACTTCAGATTCCTACTCCCTCTCGCTACTCCGGTGACCCAAAGCTCTGTTGTGGGTTTATTAACCAATTCCAAATACAGCTTGAATTGCAGCCCTGGAACTTTCCAACAGATCGAACCAAGGTGGCTTTCTTTATCTCCTTGTTGTCGGGAGAGGCCCTTGCTTGGGCTTCACCCCTCTGGGAAAAGTGCGATCCTAACCTGGGAGATTGCGATGCCTTCTTACAGACCTTCTGCAAGGTCTTTTATGAAGCTAGCTGGGCCTCCTCTGCGGCCTCTGAACTCTTAGACTTACGTCAAGCCTCACTCGGTAGGTCAATATGCTGTGAAATTCAGAACTTTGGCGTCCGAACTAAATTGGAAAAATGACGCCCTGGTGGCAGTTTTCTGGCAGGGGAATGCAGGCCATATTAAGGCCCTTCCTCTTACCCTTGATGATCTGGTGTCCCTCTGCATACGGATTCATATCCGCTTCCAGGAGTGGGCTCGGGAAACAAAGTCCGGCGTCCCAATAAATTGGCTCCTACTTTCCGAAGCCCCCCCCTTTCCTACAGTAAAGCCTATTCAGGTGGACCACGTTCGACTTACCTCTGAAGAGTGGGCACGTTGCAAGCATCAGAACCTGTTTGTATTGTGGTGGGGAGGGCCACTACAGGCTCAATTGTCCTTTTGAATGCCCCAAATGCCTATGCCTAGGAAAATGGGGAGAGGCTTCCCTAGGCAAAACTACTACCTCTCCACCATCCAAAATAACTTTTCCTGTCTGGATTTCTTCTGATAAACATCATTTCTGGTCCCAAGCCCTTTTGGACTCCAGCGCTACTGAAAACTTCATTAGCCAACAACTGGTCACTGAGCACAACATTCCTGTGGTGCCCCTATCCAAGCCTTTGGTGGTTTCTGTGGTCATTGGCACTGCTCTACCGGACTGCATCCATTATACCACTGTGCCACTCTCCATGAAACTTGGGGCTCTGCACACTGAGGCTATTTCTTTTTTGGTGGTTTCCAAGATTGTCCATCCTGTTTTGTTAGGATTGCCTTGGTTGCGCATACATGCCCCTGTCATTGAATGGAGCACCGGAGACATACTCTCGTGGAGTGCCACCTGTTGCCAGGAGTGTCTTCCCAGGCTACATCCCGTCCAGCAAATCTTTTCTGCTGCTGCTTCACCTCAGCCTAACTTACCAAGGCCATACTGGGGATTCAAGATTTTGTGACGTTTTCGGCAAAAAACAGGCGGAGACGCTACCACCACACCGCCCCTACGACTGCGTCATTGACTTAGTCCCTGGCTCTTCACCTCCTCGGGGCAGAGTGCACCCTCTTTCCATCCCTGAGACTAAGGCCATGTCTGATTATATTCAGGAGAACTTGGAGAGGGGCTTTATCCGCAAATCAAAAAGCTGGGTTCTTTGTGCAAAAAAAAAAGATGGTTCCCTGCGTCCCTGCATTGACTATAGAGGTCTCAATAAAACCAATATTAAGAACAAGTATCCACTGCCCTTAATCTCTGAGCTGTTTGACAGACTTTAGGGGCAACAGTCACGTTAGACTTACGCGGTGCCTACAACCTGATCCGCATTCGCGAAGGGGACGAATGGAAGACTGCCATCAACACCTGCGATGGCCATTATGAGTACTTGGTAATGCCTTTTGGGCTCTGTAATGTGTTAGCGGTCTTCCAGAATTTTGGTAATGACATCGTTGGGGACGGTGTGTGTGTGTGTGTCCGCGCAGGGTTTGCGCATGGATCCCGACAAACTTTCGTCTGTGTTAAACTGGCCACAACCACTAGGGCTAAAGGCTGTCTAGAGGTTTTTGGGATTTGCGAATTACTATCGGCAATTTATCAAACACTATTCCACTCTGCCCCAATTACAGCTATGACCAAGAAGGGTAGTAACTGCAAAGTCTGGTCACCAGAGGCGCTCCAGGCCTTTCATCTATTGAGGAAGGCTTTTGCATCAGCTCCTGCTTTGGTTCGCCCTGACACCTCTCAGCCTTTCTTTTTGGAAGTGGACGCTTCCTCTGTTGGAGTGGGCGCAGTTTTTTCCCAGAAGAATGCGGCAGGCAAGCTGAGGTCCTGTGGTTTCTTCTCTAAGAAGTTCTCTCCTGCTGAGAAGAACTACTATATCGGAGATCGCAAGCTTCTTGCAGTTAAACTCGCCTTAGAGGAATGGCATCACTTACTGGAGGGAGCTCGACGTCCTGTAACCAAATACACACGGACCACAAAAATCTGCAGTACTTACAATCTGCATAATGCTTGAACCCTTGCCAAGCCCGGTGGGCTTCTCCAGGTTTGACATTGTGCTCACATATCATCCAGGTTCCAAAAGTATTAAGGCTGACGCCCTTTCTCGCTCCTTTGAAAAGGAGGAACCAGAAACAGAACCCACTTTTGTTATTGACCCTGCTCCAATTATGTCCATGGCTCCAGTCCGGCTGTACCAGATTCCTCCTGGGAAATCATTTGTGAAAAATAGCCAGCGTCCTTTGGTCCTTCAATGGGGACATGCTTCTAAGCTGCCTGGCCACCACGGGCAACACAAAACATTTAATCTAATCAACCACAAATGCTGGTGGCCAAATCGCACGCGACGTGACAGTCGTCCTAGGAGTGATTTCCCATTACATCACGGGGACTCCAAATCTGTCACGGAGGGCGCCGATCAGTGAGATTATCGCCCTCCGTACACAGATGGTGATCTTTCCATAAGAGGAGCGGATCATATGGGGGACAGTGCAATGGCCAAGTGCAGAATATAACTTAATGCAGGCTTGGGCTCCACTGGTAGGTGGGACTTGGTCCCCCGCAAGTCCCCATGGCTGCAAGGGGAAAAAAGTGTGAATTAAAGCGATATACTTGAACAGGGATATGTGGGCAATTAAATATCCAGGGGTTAGATTAGGTATCCATTCGGGATATGAACATGTACAGGGAAAAATACACTAGTATTTTAAGACATTGGTATGCTATACATATGGCTATATAAGGTTTAAGAATCATACATATTGATCAACAGCATTTAAGTAAAAGTGACATTAAATATAATATACAAAAACCTAAAACTAATACAGTCATGATCTATGAACTGGCAGATAATACCCCGAGCACACAGTAGAAGAAAGGATGGATTAGGGCAAATCTGTGCGGGAGCCAGCATCAGGAAAATTATGTGATGGGGCATCGGCCTTAGCATTTTTGGACCCCTTTCTGTATGTAATGGTAAAGTTAAAACATGAAAAAAATAATGCCCAATGTGCTTGTCAGGAATTTAACCTTTTGGCTCAATGTGCTCTAGATTCTTATGGTCAGTGAATACAGTTACTGGATGCTCTGCTCCCTCCAACCAGTGTCTCCACTCCTCAAAAGCTAACTTGATAGTCAAGAGTTCACGATTTCCAATATCATAGTTTTGTTCTGCTGGAGAAATTTTACGGGAAAAGAAGGCGCAAGGGTGTAAACGTTCTGGGTTTCCCCCGTACTGGGACAAAATTGCTCCTACCCCAAGTTCGGATGCATCTACCTCCACAAAGAAGGGTTGCTGAGTATCTGGATGTACAAGTTCAGGGAGACTTTAGATAAAGCTAAAAATATTTCATCCCAGTCTTCCTTTTCCCAGCATACCCCAAGGTCCTGTTCCCATTGTTCCATGTATTTAGGTTTTGCATGGGGGGGGGGGGGGGGGGCAAAGGGCTAAGTATAGCACAGATATTTGGCCTCTCATATCAGATAGAGATTGACAAGAACTTTCAAAAGAGTGGGTCTATAAGGAGGGGAAGCCATTCTAAGTTTGGAGCAAACGACAATCTTTCGATATCTAAAATATTCTCTAGCTCCACCACTGAAAACTGTTACAGTTCTTACCAGGGGTGAACTCTAGGTTATTCCATAGTAGAGTTAAATGAGCATGGGTTGAGAAGATTTGAGGATGAGATCACAGCTTATTCCAAATTGTCAGAGAATGGGAAGCGCCAGGCAGGTTATCTGAGGTCTATATTTCTTTTAAGTCCATAAGAGGACAGATAAAGGAAGCTGTGGACAAGCCAGCCCCTCCAAGTCTATCGATTGGGGCTTGAGACCAAAGACATTACACAATGAGATTTGGGCTAATTGCGCTGCTCTATAATATTGTATATTATGGGGGAGACCCAAACCTCCCTGAGTACATGGAGCACACAGAGAGGCCTTTTGGACCCTGCTTCTTTTCCTGTTCTAAATAAATTGCATAATTTTTGTTTGCAAGTGGTGTATTTTATGAGTAGTAATTAGGATTGGGAGAGTGCAAAAGAGATAAAGTAGTCTGGGAAGAACATTCATTTTATTGAAAGGTATCCGTACCATGACAGGGGGGACTTCATCCATCTGTTCAGGTCTGAGACAAAATACTTTTAAAAAGAGGTTCATAATTAGCACGGTACAGGGTTTGATGATAAGAGGGGGTCAATTTAATACCAAGATATTGAAGTGATTTGTCACTCCATTGAAATTTGTATGAGCCTGTAAGAAACTTAATTAGGTTGGCCAGGGACATTATATTATTAGCTTGAGATTTGGCACTGTTGACCCATAGACCCGAAATCCTTTCAAATTCTCCCAGAAGCCTGAACAGATTGGGTAAAGTGGTTAGGGGGGAAGTAATATACATTAGTACATCATCTGCAAACAAGGCACATTTATGTTCCGTGCTACCACAAGAAATGCTTTTAATATTTGGATTGGATCTCATGGCAATCCCCAATGGCTCAATGGCTAAATCAAAGAGGAGTAGGGAAAGGGGACAGCCTTGTCTAGTACCTTTTTTGATCAAAATGGAGGAGGACAAAAAGCCTCCCAGGGAGAAAGTGGCTGAAGGTGTATCATATAGTGCTCTAAAGAGATTGGTGAAGTGTGGGCCAAACCCCAATGCAGACAATAATGAGAACAGGTATTGCCATGATATGCTGGCAAAAGCGTTTTTAATATCTAATGATAAAAATAAAGCTTTCCGAGTGGGCCCCTGAACCCATTGGCTATTTAAAAGAGATATTAAGTCTATAGACCTTCTCGTCTGGTCTGGGGCTTGTCTATGAAGTAAAAACCCCACCTGGTCCGGATGACTATACGCTCCCAAAAAGGAATTGAACCAGATGACTAAAATCGTCATAATTGTTAGATTACAATTTATAAGAGAAATTGGCCTAATATTTGAGACCTCAGTGGCATCTTTCCCTGGTTTAGGAATTAAGGTAATATAAGCCAAATTTGCCCCAGGGGGAACGGGATTCTTTTTACTGAGGTAGTTAAAATACTCTGCAAATTGGGGCCCAATTTTTTATAACAACTATTTGAAAATCCATCCAGACCAGGTGCACTACTAGTTTTAAGTAGTTTGAGAACTTTCAATAGCTCCTCTACTGAGAATGGCTTCTCCAATATGGCTTTGTGTTTGTTTTGCAATTTAGGCAAGGAAAAGTTTTTGAGAAAATCGTCAAGATCAAGTTGTGATACCAGATCGGATTCACCATAACGGATTGTAAAAGTCATGAAACAAAGCCATAACTCTCTCAGGATGCTGTGACAACTTACCTCCTTTCAGCTTGATTTTGGGGAAGACATGTACTTTGCCCCTGATTCATCAATAAAATCCGCGCTCGCTGGAAGCGCAAAAGTACGCGCGGCCATCGATCGCGGATTACCGTGGTCCGGACTCCAGTGTGCTCGTACACTCACCTCACTACCAGCCGGATTCCAGCCTTCACAATAATGAGCAATAGGGAGCGCGAATCTGCCAATTAAGGCGATTAGATTTCAGCTGCGCGATTAAGGAGGATCTGTTAAGCTGCGACCGATAATCCGATTCTGCTTGATGAATCAGGGGCTTTGGGTCTGGGATTCAATTTGTTGACTAGTAGTCTACCTGGTTTATCACTGCATCTATAACAGGTATTGGCTGCCCAGTGTAAAGATTTGACAGCTCTAGTGGTGAGTAGCAAATCATGTTCCAAACGCACTGACTCCAATAGGGTTTGGGAATCAGGGACAGGATTATCTTTATGTTGGCGCTGGATGTTATGGTATTCTTTAAATTTGAGATCTATCTCTTGGTTTCGGGTTTTCTTTAACCTCCCTAGTGGTAATCCCGAGTGTGACTCAGGGTGGCTTTTACACACTCGGGGTAACTTTAGAAGCCCCCATTACCTTTGCCCTGTGCTCCAGAGGCGATCGGATGGTCCGCTGTGATGCCGGGGCGCCGGTCCGTCGGGGGGGCGTGGCCAGGCGGGAAATTTAAAAGCAGATTACTGAGTAAATACCACCCGGGTCCCGGCCACACTGCTGCTCGCATCAGCAGTGAGATGCGAAGCACAATGCAGGACTTCTGCATTGTGCTTCACATCTCATTGCAGATGCGAGCAGCAATAGCAAATTCCGGGGGTGACCATCTACCGGGTGATGCGAGTGGTGATGTATTGGGGGGTGTGTCCGGGCGGGTAATTTAAAAGCAGATTACAATGTAATCCGCTATTAAATGGTTTTTACTGTACAAAAACACCACACAACATGAAATAAAAATATTATTTCATTATTTTTTAAATTATTATTTATAATTATGTATTATATTATAATTTATGATTATAATATAATAAATAAATATAATTATCATACCCGGAAGTTAATCTTAAGAATTACAGGCCCACAACATAAACAAAAATTTCTATGCAAAAAAATAGGATCACTTTTTGCATCAAAAAACTGACAGAATTAGAACGCTAGGGGGGTTAACCTAGCTCCTAGTTTGATGATTTTGCCTCTAATCGTGGCTTTGTGAGGTTCCCACTTTATCTGCAGAGTTATTAAATGAAAAGAAATTCTGAATGTGCAGATGTATTTCATCTTAAATCAACGGATCAGTAAGTAGGCTCTCATTAGGTCTCTACTTAAATGATGAACTAGACCAGGGGTGGGCACACTATTTCTACTATTTTTAGTCAGGGGCCACAATCTGAAAAATTTTTTGCCAGAGGGGCCGGGTCGATGGTAGAGTGGGTGGGATTATGCCATCATGATGCCCCTGAACGGGACATCATGATGACATAACCCAGCCCACTCTCCCATGGCAGATCCAAGCCTGTGATGGGAGAGTGGGCAGGTTCTGTGCAGTGACAGTCTGCCCACTCTACCTTAGCAAGCTCAGAGCCTGCAATGGGGGAGTGGGCGGGTTGTGTCACTGCACACAATCCGCCCACTCTCCCATCGCAGGCTCAGAGCTTGCAATGGGAGAGTGGGCGGGCTGTCACTGCACACAATCCGCCCACTCTCCCATCGCAGGCTTAGATCTGGGGGACGTGTTCCACAGCCCTGGCTGGTGCGCCCCCCCCCCCCGGCGGGGTCCTTCTTCTGATCCTGCTGGTGGTGGCACCGGCCATCCACAGCCCTCCCCCCCCAGCGGGGTCCTTCTTCTGATCCTGCTGGTGGTGGCACCGGCCAGAGCCGCGGAACACCCAAAGGGCTGGAGAAACATCCCCATTGGGCCGTAGTTTGCCCATGCCTGAACTAGACCGCTTCAAACTAGTCAATTGCGTGAGAACTGCATCATGGTCGGAGGATACTAGCTTCTCTCAATAAAGGCACCAAATTAACCAGCAAAAGAATATGATCAATACGAGAGTAGATTTTGTGAATAATAAGAATAATCTCTTGCTGAAGGGTTCATCTCCCGGCAAATATCAATTAGTCCATGCTGTTTTAAGAACAAGGAGAATTTGTGGCTTTTTTTTTGGGGGGGGAGGTAATTATATTTTGGGAGATCAGATTTATCCAACGCTAGGTTAGAATCTCCCAAAAGTATCAAATTGCCTTTGATTCTGGGTGTGACCTTTGAGAGCAAATGGTGAAAAAAATCCAGTTGGCCTTCATTAGGAGCATATTATGTAACCACAGTTAATTCAGTGCCATCTACTGTTCCCTGTACTAATAAGAATCTGCCACTGGGCACTGGGACGTTTTCCCTAAAAACGTACATTTTTAGAAAAGCACAACATAACCCCACATGTTTTCTTAGGAGTGTTGGCTTGGTAAAATATAAGGTAATGTTTATGAAAGAACGTGGGGTTGGATGTGTGGGGAAAAATGGGTTTCTTGAAGAGCCAATTTGTCCACTTTTAAAGAATTGTAGAATGATCAGGCTGCTGCTATCATTATGGGCGGCGCAAGCGCACCAGGTTTTTTCTTTTTGAACCACTCCCATCTGAAAGTCCAGAGCAAATCACATTGTTGATTCATCCTTGGGGAACTCTTGCTCAAGAGGTCACAAAGTTTGTCCTTGTCCCAAGCTTGACATTGTTGTTACAGGCCTCTGCCCCCTCCAGGAAGAATGAAGCAATAGTAAACTGGTTTGGGCAGAAACTACCACCAGGTGGTCAAATTGGCCAAGGTGGTAATGATCCTCAGGCATCAACTCATGGAAGATCAATCATTGTCTCCATTCAGCAATTCCTTTTATGGTTGTTTTAGGGTCTGCATTTGTCTCCACAGATACTGAGGTGTGTATGTGTGTATGTATGTATATGTATATATATATATATATATATATATATATATATATATATAGCTTGCTTTCAAGGAGGCAAAATTATACTTTCTACTATTTACAAGTTATATTCATATCAATTTTAGTCACTTCCAACATCCCCTGGTCTTGTGCCTGAATGGCACACAAACATTTTAAACAATTTAAAAAAAAAATTGATATCTGCATTTATACTCCATTCTCGGTAACTTTCTGGCACACGACAGCATTCCTCTGGAGGTAGATTCTTCACAAACATAATGTAGCCCAAGAATCCATTCATCCAACATTCATACATTACTCCACATGGATACTGGCAATTCATCAATACCCCTTAGGAGAATTTCCCAATGATAATATAACTATATCATTGTAGCCTGTTCATTAACATGGTTTACCAACAAGTTACATTGAATTACATATTTAATTCATGCTCACTAGCTCTCTCATTTGATTTCAATTTGAGCAAGTCTAATACCCACTTATTAGACTTAGCAGAATTTCCATGCTCCTGTTGCAACTGATAATGTCTTAAGCTGCTATACATTGTACTAATACAGCTTCCTAGTTCAGATGAAATACTAAACAATGTATACATAGTTCTCCCCTGCCTGTTTTTGCGGGGCGGGCTGCCCACCTGCTGTGATTATTCCGCCAGGCACAATTTCAGCAGCTCTGAATGAACACTGGAGAGGCTGCTCTGCTCGCTCTGTTCTCAGCAGATAAGAGCTGATTGCTGATTAGAGCCGGGCGGAGCGAGAAGAGCACAGCTATGAGGAGGTCGGGACATACCGTATTTTTCGCCCTATAAGACGCTCCGGAATATAAGACGCACCC
>NC_092870.1:14185246-14189983 GCF_032062135.1 Pyxicephalus adspersus | reverse complement strand
GGGGGTAGGTAGAACACTGACACAATAGCAGGGGTTACTGGATACCTATGGCATAAATAACTAGGAGCTCCAAATTTGCTGTGTCTAGCCCCACCTCCTTTTTTTTTTCCACCTGGCTACAGTTTCCCTCCACCCGGCTGACATACATGGCTAATTTAGCTAGCATTAACATATGTGTTGTTCTATCTTTTGCCTAAAAGGCATAAGGGGGGAAATATATTGTATGATTCTCACAAGAGCTGTGGTAAATGTAGGTATCACTTAAGTGTATGTGAGGCAGTTACACTGTGGCCTTACTAACACATCACTAAACGTGTACATAACTTACATTTTTCCACAATTAAACATTATCAAATACAGTTTTTCTTGCTGAAGGTTGATCCACCGATTATTCATAAGAATTAACAATAATCAGTTCCTAGCAAACCTTCTCTAGGTACATGCACTGCTGATGACTTCCCAGGTGGGGATAGGGAAACACAACTTTACTCTAGAAACATTGTCATTTGCTAAAAGGAATTCAAATAGCTTGCTATTATGAATCAAGTAGAATATTTTTGGCAGCAAATTAAGGTGTATTTTTCAAAAAAATACAACATGAGTGATACATATTTCATTACATCAGTGTAAGAGAAAGGCAAACATGGTAAAATCACAGTTGGACTGTAAAGGCGTCCCTTGACAGGCGTATGCCTTGCTTTCGAAGTAAAGAATCGTCTAAGTGTTGCTACAAAGGTACATAAGGCTCACAAATCTCAATCCCAACGCGTTTCGCCAGATGGCTTCATCAGGGGATGTCCAAGGAGAGTCAGAGCATCTGTACAGTAGGGTATAAACAAGAATAATTATGACTATTGTAATGAATCATACATAATAATAACACAAGAGTGACAGGTCAAAGTTATATAGCTCATGACTAAGCAGGTGTACCTGCTTCATGTACCTGCATCATGTATAAATCAATATGTCTCATTACTTTATATTGATATGCAAAACATATATATTTATCCATATGTAGTAATCTTAAGCACAAAATCATGTCAAGTTTGTTATGAAAGGAGAATATCTAGTATTATTTTGTTGTTTGACAAAGAGATTTTATAGTCACCTACCATATCCATGTATTCCATAACAAAAAGCTTCATTTATCAGCCTTATAATATATAAATTGGTCATTATGAAAAAAGGAGAAAAATCAACTTACTTATTTGTGAGGATGACACATATGTACAAAAAGGTGGCATTTTCTATTGTTGAGGGGAGGGTGGGGGGTGTTGTGTTGGTGGCTGCAGTATCTGAATCCCAAATAAAGTGGGCTAAATGAGTTGCATCAAGGTGGTTCCAGTGGTAATCACTAGCAAGTATGATACCTATGGGTATTATCATGATTAGTGGTAAGTAAACACAAGTTCATTGTATAATATAGTTCTTTTTCATCAGAAGCAGTAAAGGTAATAGGAATGTATTAAATAATAATGATATTAATGAGGAAATAATAAAAGAGGGAGGATTAACAGCTTTCAGGATTCGTGCATTATGACTATGGTATGCAGTTATGTAGAATTGCTAATGCTCTATTTATTTATGAATTGAGTCAGAAATAGGTGATATAAATATAGTTTCCAAAATAATTATTGAAACCTATGGAAAGGATAAGGCTTGCCCTGAGCAATTGCCACTGAGGAGGATAGCAAGGGGTATGCAGACCACATGTATAGCCAGAAAATCACTTCAGTTACAGCCCCAACACGTGCTGTTTTATGCCCAGGAATCAAATGGCGTCTTTGAATATCACTGGCGTGTGCATCGCATGTGACGTTATCACGTCCAGATGTAAAGATAAATAAATAGATTTAGAAAGCTAAATTAGCTGCCTGATGTTCCACACACAAAGTGTTGACTGATGGAGCAGGGAAGATTATTATCCCAGCACTTAAATAGTTGGGAGTTAAGGGCATCACAGGAACTGATTACAGCATAGCATGATATATGACCTTCTGAACCCCTATAGTATTAAATTTGGTAATACAGATAAATCTCACACTTATCATCTGGAAACATTCAAAATATACCATGAAGAATATTTTAAAGTGTCCCATGAGTCTTGCCTTTTCTGGATCTACAAAAATTTGTCTTTTCTCTATAGAAAATTATTTTTTACATGGAGATAACCTGTCTCACAGTTGGCGACTCCAATTAGACATAATGGTACGTCTAGCTGCAAGAAGACACATGAATCCAGGATCTTATACCCTTAGGTATCCCAGAAGAGGTGGACTTATCCCAGTAGCCAAATATTAAAAGAGAAGGGACAGGGACATGGACATGGAATGCCCCAAAGCAGTCTCCACCAATGTGAGTACCTGCTGCCAAAATGCGCCACTATGTGGGCAATACCACAAACGGTGAGTTAAAGAACCCGAAGGGCTACTACACTTCGGGGTTTGTAAATGCCACGCCCTAGTCTGGTGCTCATATGCTGACAGTCGAAACACCTTATATGCTCTATGCATAAACATAAACTGCGATTCCCTCCATACTTCATTGACCATACATTTCCGGATTATCTGATATCCTTGTATATGTTCCATATGATATCTGGGTCCTGAGAAATCATGCTGCCGTTGCCCGAGATTGGAAACAGTTAAAGATTTTGTGAAAGCAGATAAGAGTACAATATATATATATATTTTGGATAAATTTAGTGGAGCCAGTGTAAGGAGATTGTCAAACTTGTTGGGTCGTAAAACTGTATTTGGGCGATCTGTTATAGAACAAATATAGATCATTAGTTGGCTAAAAGATAGAGGGTGTAGTGCCCATTTAGGTATAGCATAAGTATTATGTAATACAGATAGACAGTTTAGTATGACTGTAAGTATGGTACATATTTCTCCAAAGTTTCAGGCCCTTACGCCTCCAAATATCAAAAGTGGTGTGTTCCTGGGCTTTGTTCGCACAAATAGGTAGGTATTTTGATAGACCCTGAAGGCAGTTTAAAACGCTGTCCGAGTTCCCCACAAGTGAAAATAGTGTCTCTAATCAAAATATTATGCTTTAAATGTGGTGGAAGGGATGAGGGTTTGTAGTGGAGTAATGCACGTAAATCCCAAGGGTGCACAAGCGCTTTCACCAATGGAATATTTGAAAAATATGATGTTCCTTTAATCCAATCCACCATATGTCTAGATCTACAGGGAAGGGTATATATCCTAACATTAGGAAAATTAACTCCTCCCTCTGATTTTGGCAGAAGAAGTTTGTGAAGACTACTTTGCAATTGAAATGTTTTAAAAAAATAGTGTATACTGTCTACATCTGCATGGGCCAATAATAATGGTAAAGTTTGCATGGGGTACAATAGTTTAGAGAAGGACATCATTTTGGTAAGGTGGCACCTGCCTATAAGCTATAAGGGCAAATGTTCTCACAATTTCAATTCCTTCTGAATTCTGGCTATTAATGGCAGATAGTTTATTTTATAGAGAGAAGGAGGTTCCCAGCCAATATGTATTCCCAAATACATGATTGCCTCCCTAGCTATTTTAAATGGAATGGATGTAGCCCAGGTCCTGTGGGCTAATGGAGACAATGAAAGGATTTCACGCTTTCAAATTTAATTTTCAAACCTGAAAAAGTGCCTTATCTGGTGAGCATATGTTGAATGGCGGCACTATTATATTGAGAATGAGCTGTAGAAAGCAATAGGTCGTCCGCATAAAATGCGGCTCGGAGTTCACGGTTGTGGATCTTAGTACCATGTAGGAGCAGGAAGTCGTCTATGTAATGAACCGGAGGTTTCAATGCTAAATTAAATAGGGGAGGGGATAAAGGACAACCCTGTCAGGTACCTCTGTGTAAGGCTATAGGGGAAGACAAGAACACTAGTGTAAGCACCCTAGCTATAGGTGCACAGTACATGGCCTGCAAAAACCAAACAAAAGGGCCCCGCAGACCAATATGATCTAGAACCTTAAAAAGCCATTGAATTACATGTGAAAGGTGGGTTGCACTGAAGGAGGCACAGATCCCCTGGACCTGCAGAGATCAGTGGCATTCAGGCTGTTGTTTGGCCACTTTCAGCACCATCAAAATCTAACGAATATTGGCCACTGCTGCTCTACCTTTGACAAAGCCCACCTGCGATGGTGAGATTAAGGATGAAAGTATATTGGCCATCCTATCTGCAAGGATTTTATATAAAAATTTTGCATCCACATTAATAAGTGAAATAGAGTGATATGAATCAGGAGTACATGGGTCCTTGCCCTTTTTTACCGGAACCCTGATATAGGCCTTCAGTATTCTCCCCAGAAATTTGTTTCAGTTGAGTGGGGGGAAAACTAGCCGGGTAGTAAAAAGGAGGCGGGGCTAGACACAGCAAATTTGGAGCTCCTAGTTATTTATGCCATAGGTATCCAGTAACCCCTGCTATTGTGTCAGTGTTCTACCTACCCCCTATACTTTGTTCCAACTTTCTAATGCTTGGCTTGTTAGAATGTACAATGTTTCCATTTTTTGTATTATACCCCAACAGTCCAATGCTGTGTATTTTATTCCATCTCCCTAGAGTTCCATGTTTTAATAGTGTAACCCCTTGTAGTAGTGTAATATTGTGATCAATGTGGCTTAACAAATTAGGCTTAGTTCACATTGGCAGTAAAAAAATGCCCCTCCTGAGTGACTACTTCTTGGCAACTGCTTAGCACCTGGGATTGGTAACCGGTGATAACTGCT
>NC_092870.1:14174334-14183651 GCF_032062135.1 Pyxicephalus adspersus | reverse complement strand
GGATTGGTAACAGGCGGGAAGTGCTGGGCACCTGGGATTGGTAACAGGTGGTAAGTGCTGGGCACCTAGGATTGGTAACAGGCGGTAAGTGCTGGGCTTTTCAGGCCTAGCAGTTTTTCAAGCAGCATTGGTTCCTGGCCAGAGGTAAGTGAGGGGTAAACGCAGCAAATGCAACCTTACTGCCAATGTGAATCCAGCCTGACTTCAGATGTCACCTCCTAGCGCTATACCTAGGGTAACACAGAGCATCATGCATGTGATCACAGAGGGGGGTAGGACAGACAACAAAACCTTCCTGTGAAATTTATCTACCCGCAGTATGATCGCTGTGTGTGTAAAGTCTGCTTGTCATGTTCTGCAGCCTAACAACTCATTGTGTTCAATACTTTACATCTCCTAAATTGCTGGTTGTAATTACCTAAAACTTTTAGGGTACACAGGGGACTCTCATAGCTACTAATAACCAACATTTCTTCTTTTAATTTCAAGAATTTAAAAATATGGGGCTCATGAGTTTAAAAACTTTTGGAAATTAAACATTTGGGTTGCTGTTTTATAAGAAAGTGCACCTAGGAGCCCAAATTAAGGACCCCCGGGGCCACTTACATAGCAAGAAGCATTGGGGTGGGCCCCCTAAATATTTTACCTACCTTTCACCAAACTATAATTGTAATACTATGCTGTCTTTTCTGCTTCTGTTCTTTGAATCCAAATTTATCTGGAATGGGGAGGTGCAGGAAACTGAAAATGTAGGTGCAAGTGGGGAACAGATGTATAAACCCCTAAAATTTAATTAGCATGGCATCATTAGAACATAAAAACCTCTGCCCATCAAACTGTCCGCTTCCCTACCTTGAACCCCAATTTCTCTAGAACAGAGAGGTGCAGATAAACAGACTCATAGGTGCAAGTGGGGGACACTTGTGGCTAACACCCCCCAAACTTTCATCTCTATGGCATCATTACATAAACTCTGCCCATCAAAACACGCTGCCCTGTTACACATGACTTACCCTACCAGTACCTGAACCCCAATTTCGTTTTGATGGGCAGAGTTTTTTTTCGTTCTAATGATGCCATTGTGATAAAACTTTAGGGGAAGTTATCCACAGATGTTTCCCACACATTTTCAGTTTCCTACTCCTCCCTATTCCAGAGAAATTGGTGTTCAAGTGTTAGAAGTGGGCAGTAATGTGTAACAGGGCAGTGCGTCTGCCATAGTAATGAAGTTTTAATGTGGGGGGTTATCAAAAGGTGTCCCCCCACTGCACCTACATTTTCGGCTTTGTACACCCCACTATTCTAGGGAAATTGGGGTTGAAAGAAGAGAAGAAGACAGGGTAACAAAGTATGATAGTTATAGATTTGTGAAAGATAAGTATTAATTTAGGGGCTCTTCCCCAATGCTCCTTTCTATGTAGGTGGCCCCGGGGATCCCCAATTTGCATTTTTTGATTTAGGACTCCAAGGCGCACTTGCTTTTAATACTGCAACCCCAATGTTGTATTTTCACAAGATTTTACAATTCTGATCCCCATATCATGACATTTGTGGATGGTGGTAACTATAAGTGTTTCCTGTGCACCCTGAAAATTACAAGTAATTATGACATATAGTTTAGGGGATATGAAGGTTTATACACTGTAAGGCTGAGGAATGTGACATGCAGCATTTACACACACTGCTCTGATGATGTCATTACACACGCCCACTGGGCGGAGACATTGTTTACACGATTTGTTTCTTGTTTTTTTGTTTTTTCAAAACATTTGGCACAGCTATGAGATGGGGGAGGGACAGCCTGTGTCCTGTGATCTCCTAATAGCTGTGCTGTGCTCTTCTCATTCCACCTGGCTCTAATCAGCAACCAGCTCTTATCAGCGGAGAACTCTCCGTTGTCCGTTCAAAGCTGCTAAAAATGTGCGGGGCGGACAAATCACTGCAGGTGGGTGGCCCGCCCCCCAAAAACAAGCCTCTTGGCCGGAGGGGAAATAACATCTCCGCACCCACTTGGTAGTATACAATAAACTTACAGTAGATCCTTAATTATTTTGAAAAACTTGGCTGTAGAGCCATCGGGGCCTGGGGCTTTCCCGTTACATAGGGCAGATATAGTTGCCAGAATCTCTGGCGTAGTGATTGGGGAATTTAATCGGTCTAGATCATCTGTCTGCAAACGGGGCAAGCGTACCTCAGATAAAAAGGAATCACCGGCTGAAAGAGCACAGGTAAAAATAAAATTGAAAGGTGAAAATAAATTTTGGTAGAATTGTGCTAGAATTTGGTTAAAAATTTTAGCATTGTCCTCCATGTGAGTTCGGAGTGAGGGAATTGGGTCATCCTATTTTTGGTATGGACAAGTTTTGCCAGCAACATTCCTGATTTGTAACTATATTTATGGAATTCTAAAGTTTTATACTTCCCCCTCATATAAAAGCTTTACCTGCTTCCCAGAATAATATAGGGTCATCTCTGTGTTCGCCATTGTGTCTAATGTAATTGAACCAAGCAATGACAACAGCATTCAGAAACTCGGGTCCTGTGATAGGAAAGAAGGGAAACGCCACGGTACATAATGTCCCTTAGGATGAGATTCTCTCAGAAAAATAGAAATAGTGGAGCGATCATCATCGTATGCATCTCGGGTGACTCTACAAACTATTGAGTCTGAGCATATTATGTAATCCAGTCAGGCGTAGAAAGAATGTACATGTGAGAAAAATGTGTATTGTTTCTCAACCGGGTTTTGTTGGCATCAGATATCATTCAGATGAACCGCAGTAACAAAATCAGAAAAAGCGCCAGAACCCGACTGTCAATGGGTTCCAGGAATTGGTGGAGGAAACTTGTCTTCACCCTCTGACAATACAGAATTAAAATCTCCACCCACCAGCTAAGGGAGGTGGGATCCTAAGCAATCCAGTGGGCGACCTCCTGGAAAAATGTAGCCGTAGGTGAATTTTGGGCATAAATATTATAAAACGATACATCCTTTTCTGGAAAGTGAATTGTAACCCGGAGAATTCTACCCTCCGTACTTTGAAAAGATTTAACTACTTGGAAAATTCCTATAAAGTAATATAATCACGTCTGCTTTGCGGTCAGCTTTGCGGGAGCTAAAGACTCCCACCCAAAGTTTTCACATTTTATGAAAATTGATGCTACTTAGATGGGTCTCTTGTAAAAAGACTATATCGGCTTTCAGACTCTTCAGGTGACAAAGAACTGACATTCATTTGTTAGGGGAATGTTACCCCTTAATATTCCAGGAAATCACCTGCATACTGCAACATGGCAGAGATATAGCGCACAGAATAACAGCAGGAAAAACAGGTTAAGTTGTATGTTCTTATACTCATCTCAAATTGGGGAAAAAAGTTTCCAGAACCAGGTAATGTTCCTTTGACCCATATATGGTACCGAGTCCGGATATAGTGGCCTGTAGCATAGTCGCGTCAGAATAGCCAGACATAACGAAGATGACCCAATTAGGGGGAACCTCAAAGAAAAGGGAGAGATGGCAAAAATAAAAAACAAACAACAACATGAACAAACCAGTGGAGTGACTTTCCTTTTTTTCTCATGAGAAAGAAGAAAAACATGTTATTTGCGTACACACAGAACACAACAATTTGGAGAGGGCTCATACCTCGATGGGAAGTAGAGAAAGCGGGAAGGCTTTTTGCCGAATGAGGCATATCAACATATAGATAAGAGACGAACCTTCAAGCTCGCCATCAGAATTAGGGAATGCTTTTTAGTAGACGGACCACCCGTGGTTCTTGGAGGCTTAGGTGATTGAACTGGGATAGAAGAACGCCTTGAGGTATGTGTTGGTGAGTAAGGAGCTGACCCTGATAAGGTAGAGGCAGCATCTGCCAGTAGAGTGTGGAGAAAATCCTTGGCTTTTTCAGCTGATGTGAAAATATATTTCTGGCCTTGGGAATTGGAGAAATGAAGAGTAGCCGGGTATGCTAACGTGATGCGCAGCTTGTTGTGATACAGAGTGGAACAGACTTGTTGGAACTTGTTGCGCTTGCGGGAAACTTCAGCAAAATAATCCGCAAATATGAGCAGGATAGCCCCTTTATAATGTAGTTAACATTTAAAACTGAAAGATTGGAGAAACCTAGATCTGTCCATATAATGCATGGACTGGCCTGGGTGAGGTGACATCTTTTCGTAGCGGACCTAACCGGTGTGCTATTTCCACCCTGCATTCTGAGGTATGGCCCAGCAATTGTGGAAGTACATAGCTCCTGTAGATGAGTGGGTATGACAGTTTCTGGGATCCCAGTATTGTGTGTGTTATTCCTGCGCATCTGGTTTTCCAGGCGCTGTCTTTGCCTTTGTTGTCTTCTTGGTAGGGGTCCCGATGACATCTCATCTGGGGAGAACTCCAGCCAATTAGGTATTTCCAATGGAGGGGTTTCTAGAAATTCAAAGAGTTCCTGTAATTTATCATTAGTACGCAATGCAAAGATCGTCGTGCCTTTTCCCACCAGTAGGTGAAAAGGGTGGCCCCATTTATATGTTGCGTTGCAGTCCCAGGTCATGTCCAGGAGAGAGTGCAGGATTAAATTTTTTCTAAGCGTAGAGCTTGATAAATCAGGCATATTCTTGGTAAACAGGAAGGTAACAAAGAAGAGCCCTTACTATACTATTAACCCCCCTAGCATTCTAATTCTGTCAGTTTTTTGATGCAAAAAGTGATCCTATTTTTTTTTTTTGCATAGAAATTTTTGTTTATATTGTGGGCCTGTAATTCTTAGGATTAACTCCCAGGTATGATTGTACTGCACCCAGCTGAGCCTCCCCTTGTAAGCCATTAGACTTTCGTCAATGCTGACATCTCTTTCCGGCACATAGGTTTGCTGGAAATTTTGTAGAATCATCTGAGACACTGTTATGTCACGGATATAATTTGTGACAGTTTATGCAAATATTAATGGGTTGAATTTGAAGTTTACAAAGAGAGATAATACAAAGACTTGAACGATTATACTATTTAATAAGATAGATAGACAAAACAATGCAATAATGTAATAACAATTAATAAGCAGTAACAAAAGATACTTAGCTGCGGAAGAAAACTGAATTCACCCAAAGATTCTGCTGGAAATCAATAACTTGGCAGATGATCAAAGAAACATGTTGCATCCAGTTAGTTCTGGTCAAAACTAATTCATTAGGTATGGCATTGTGTTTTTTAACTACTCAGGAAGGAACTAAGACAGTGGCCAGTGTTTGACCAGTACTGACCCATAATCATCCTTTAACCAGCATTTTACCTTATAGGGATACCAGTTAAAGGATATGCTGCATTCATTTAGGATAACCTCATATAGGGTATACATATACCAGTATATACTGGTAAAGCATTATTGTTGGTGAGCCATAATTGGTATTAAAAAAACTTGTGCTAACCCAACAGACACTTCCCAAATTTTCTTGAGTTTTGGTGCAGGATGGGCAGTCTCATCAAATTCTTCATTGTTTGCGAAGTGCAGGTACTTCATGATGAGGGAAAAGCGGTATTCTTGGCATGACTGTGCCAAAGAATGGAGTGGCAATCATTTTGTTCTTGGACCAGTACCACTTCTGCACGGGTTTGCCCACAACTCCCTGCAGGATCACCAAGCCTAAAAACAGCCAAATGTCATCCTTGGTCACAGGTTCCCACTTTCTGCTTCTTGCAAACCTCAGGTGTGGAGCACCTTGTTGTTGTCCAGCGTACCTGCATAAAACATAATAAAAAATGTATTTTAGGATATGTTCTTTTATAGTGTCAAATTATTATGTTAGCAAACACAGAGCAGCATATATGTTTGCATAAAAAAAAAAAAAATAAAGAAACAAATTTAAAAAAGTTAGGAAACACAGAGCGACTTACCTGTTTGTCTCTGCAACATTTTTCAATAACTTCTTCGGTCAAAAACAACTTCAGGTATGCCAGGGGGTCGTCGCATTCAGCCTCAATTTTCATCCCAGATGCGCCGGTGAATGGAAATCTTGGCGGTGCTGCCTGGTCCACATCAAGGTCAATAGGACACCATGTGCGCACAGCACTGACCTCAGGTCTAGAACAGTCGCTCAGTTCACTTTCGCTGTCCGATGACCAATTTCCTGGTGAATCACTATCGCTTGATCGCAAAGTGATGTAATGATACATTCAGGAAGTGATTTATAAGTCATCAAAAGGTCAGATCAAGGTCAGGGCTAATAGTGGGCAAATGTAAATCAGGGCACTGGGCAATGATGCTTGGTGCACTACAATATGTATTTGTACTTTTATTTCATGTTTTGCTGTGTTTTTTACTGTAAAAAAAATTAAAAGAAGATTACATAGTAATCTGCTTTTAAATTTCCTGCCCCCACAATCCATCACTCCGCATCACCCGGAAGATGTCACACATCTTGCCAGGTGATGCGGTGGGGATTTCCCCGCCCTGCTCACTCTCCTGCTCGCATCTCCCGAAAGCTGATCTCCGGGTGATGCGAGCAGCTGCAGTAGATTCAAGGGGTGCTGCCAGCGGGAAATCTCCACTGGCATCACCCCCGGGATTTACTATTGGTAATCGCATCTAACTGCAGATGCGTGCAGCGGGGTGGTGGGGACCCGGGTGCTATTTAAAAGCAGATAACTCGGTAATCTGCTTTTAAATTTCCCGCCCGGCCACGCCCCCTGACGGAGAAGCGCCCCGGCATCACAGCGGGATCGTGCGATCGCCGCTGGAGCGCGGGGCTGAGGTAAGGGGGTCCCCCAAAGTTACCCTGAGTGTGACTCGGGGTTACCGCTTTTTGCATTGTTTCCCACCCGAGTCACCCTCAGGATTACCGCTAGGGGAGTTAAGTTTATACTATTGCCAAGCCTAGTTTGGTATAAATATTAGGAGAAGGAAGAAAGAAGGCTTTTTTGTCAATATAAATGATTTCTTGTACTGAAACATAAAATAAACTCCTTGCTACACATAGATCATTTATGCTGATACAAAAATTCAAAGACCAGATGCTCCCATTTCACGTATGATTAATTGCAATAATTTGAACATTAAATTACAATAGTATATATTAACATAGTATCTCTATATATACACAATATAGCCGTATGGATAAAGACGGTAACATATTTTATAAAACTTACTTGTTCTGTAGGTAATTGTGAATCATATGAATGATATGTGAGTAGGCAATAGGTACGTATTGTAAAGTTTGGGGATCAACTCAGACTGCCGCAGCACAGCTTTCATCAAAAAAACTGCTTTGTTTCAGCCACAAAAAAAAAAACAATATAACAAAAAAAACAAAATAAACAAAAAAAAAATGAGGAGGCTTTCTTCAGCCTAGTGGTGTGAAATGTCCTCAGTCCATCAGCATGAGTCCCACTAGGTCTCTTGTAAAGGTCCAATTCCCCAGCCTGGGGTTTCCACAGTACAGCAAACAAACAAAGAGGTCCACATCCACAGGACAGCATCATGATTCCCCACAAGCTTGCTTACAGGCCACTTCCTACTCGGCCTGGAACCCTCCATCACTCTCTTAGCCTGGATCCTTCTGACTGCTCACTCTCAGCCTGGATCCCCCTGGCTGATTTCTTCCTACTTACCTTGCACCTGAGTGCAGGTGCATATATCCCAGTCAGGATTGGGATCGACCAAGGAACCCAGCCTTTCACTCCCTTGGCTGGCCCCAGGGCCGCAAAGAACCTGGTTTCTTCCTAGAAACTTATTAACACTCTTTTTCCCTGGAGCCTTTTTAACACTTTCCCTGACATTTTAGGGACAAACTACCACAGTATAAAAAAATCACCATGCAGAGTTGCTGGATATATGGCCTATATTAGAGTGAATAAAGTCATAGTAAGTTTGGGACGTAATTCTTTCATAAGTGGGAGATTCAAAATTAGTTGTTCAATCAATTAGATACACACTTACTTGAATAATGAGGTTTAGGTGAATATACGGGAGAGAGGATGGTTGTTTTAGTTCAAAAAAGAGGTAAATAATAAAGGACTATGTATATCTTCCGCAAAGGCAAGAATGTATATTATTAAACCTTGTAACCCCATAAGAACAATATTACATTCTTTTTATAAATAGTCATCATTCTTTTTATACATAGTGTGAGGGGTTAAGCTCAGGATCGCCTTTGCTGGGGTCAAAGGACACTTGTCTGATTTATTCAATCCAGATCACACACTGAGGTATAAGTGTTAAGCTGACTTGTAGTCAGGTTTATTGAAGGTTGCAAATAAAATAACACAGCAAAAAGAAAACCTTGCCTGTCCCGCACTTACTATACATCCGACGTTCCTGTCTATCAGCTGGAGGGCTTCTCCCTGTCAGCTCCAAACAAAGATTTCAGCAACCTTCTACTCACTTTTGAGCTCACTCACACCAACTGACTATGAATCAACCATGTCATAGGGTGATGACGTCAATCTCTACAGTAATTGCAGGTCTCAAATGCCATTGGTAAAAGATCTTAGTATAAGAAACATAGCAGAAAAAACGTAACAATGTTATGGCATGGCACAAATCATAGCAGAATTCGAAGAAATTATCATACATGTAATGAATCATCAAATGTCATTAGTATGTCACTAGTCATTAGTATAAGATAATAAAAGACATGAACAGTTGATGTCTCAAAGCCTGACGTGGTACAGAAATGTATGCATAAATTAGTATAGAGAAGTTATTGATTTATTGTGTTATTGTAGTTAAATTTAGCTTGAAGATTAGACAAATATTTACAGTATTACTGGTTTAGCTGAAAGTAGTAAAACAGAAGGAGATTTGACTTCAGCAGAGATGGAATGGCAAAGAGGGGAAGTAAGGTAAAGTTATAGCTTAGGCTGGGTCTACATGAACGATTTTAAAAACGCATAAAAACGTTCCTACCACGTTTATATGCGTTTTTTATGCACTTTTACAAGCGTTTTAAAGCTTAACTTTAAAATGCCAAAAAAACTTTTATAAACGCCTATGACACGTTTTACCGCGAATTGCCGCAATTTGCCACGATTTTACATAAGCGTTTATAAAAGTTTTACTTTTAACCCTTTCAGGGAATGAGTACAGGGGTACAAAAAAACCCTTACTGATTCCCTGAAAGGGTTAAAATGTGTAAAGAAAATAGGACGAGGCTTTAATGTTAAATAATTTTAATAAATGTGTGTGTGTGTTTGTGTAATTAAACTTTTTTTTTTACAGGTTATCCCAATGACAGGAGGATTTCCAGGGTTGAAATGAACACAGCCCTGGGAATCCTCCTGACAGTGAGGGATCGCAGGGCACTAGGGGTTAAATGAGGAC
>NC_092870.1:14120824-14174226 GCF_032062135.1 Pyxicephalus adspersus | reverse complement strand
CTCTAGTGCTCTGTGATTGGCTGAGAAATAGGAAACCCTGATGACAGCTCAAGCATCATCAGGATTTCCCTTTCCTCAGCCAATCAGGGAGCAGAGCAGTCAGCGGAGCTTTACTATGCTGACAGCTCCGCTCTCCTGATTACTCTCGCAGCCCTAGAGGAGGTGTGACATGTATTACACATACAGAACATGTCACAGCTTCTCTAGGGCTGCGGGAGTGATCAGTCCTGCTAAAAACGTTTATAAAAGCTTAAAAATGCTTGAAAAAGCCTCTATTGAGTTCAATGGAAGCATTTTCAGGCGTTTTCCCACGTTTATCCAGCGTTTTAATTTTTTAAATGTTGCAAGCAACGTTTAAGATAACACTCAAAAACGTGCCTGAAGGAAACGTCCTGGTGTAGATTAGCCCATGGGAATGCATGGGGACTTCAATCACGCGCTTTAAAAGCCTCAGGTTAAACGCTGGGGAAACAGTCCGTGTAGACTAAGCCTTAGGGAAAAATGGTTTGAAGCTCAGCATGTCATTCAATCCTGGATATTTGGTAGCCTTAAGGGTGACTATCTATTTGCATTCTGATTGTAAAAGTAAGGTGTCAATGTCTCCACCCTGAGGGTTAGGGGAGATATGTTCTAATCCAAAAAAATTAAATCCTTGTGGGTCAAATTTGTGTTTTGTTGCCATATGATGACTAAATAGGCGTGGTGACTTTTCCATTGATTACAACGTAAATGTGCTAAATGTGGGATCGAGAAGGTTCTTGTGAATTTTTGGTAATTTTTTTCTGGAAGGCTTCTTAGATCAAGTTTTGAAATTCTATTTTGAAAGTTTCAAAGACATCAGTTGAAATTAGTTTATACCATTCTTTGTTGTTTAGGATTCCTACAAACCTACATGCTAAAAAATTTATTGGTAATAGACCACAACTAACATTCCGCAAAGCACCTTCTTTGAAGGATCAACTTGAGTCAAGCCAAATTTCCTCTTTAAGCACACCAAATACTAATACCACCAGAGGCACTTCTACCCAACAGCAAAACACATCGCCCCAGAGATTATATAGATTGCACAACCTCAGGAGTCATATACACAATCACATGTACATGTGGAGCATACTATATAGGCAAAACCAAGAGACCCCTACGTAGAAGCATCTATGAGCACATTTACGCTGTAATCAACAGAAAAATCACCACCCCATTCGGTCATCATATGGCAACAAAACACAAATTTGACCCACAAGGATTGGTACGTTTTTTCTAATATGTTTCTTATACTAGGATCTTTTACCAATGGCATTTGCGACCTGCAATTACTGTGGAGATTAACGTCATTACCATATGACATGGTTGATTCAATATACAATGATTTACTACATATATATAAATATATATATATATATATATATATATATATATATTGTGGGAATTAGCTGGACAAATGGTAGGCAACTAGCAGGACTGGATTATATATATATATATATATATATTGTGGGAATTAGCTGGACAAATGGTAGGCAACTAGCAGGACTGGATGCCAAATCAGGGTTTATTGCAAAAAACAAAAACAAAAAATTGTCCCAACAGGATGGCTTAACTTCAGCCGGTTAAAGATCAAAGACATAAACACTTATCTCCAGCTGTCCTTGGTGCTTTAACAGTCCATTTGCAACAAAATGGCAGACAATCAACTAGAGTCACCTTGTTTGTAGAGTCTTGTCTCTCTCTCTCTCTCTCTCTTTCTGGGGAACACTGTGGGGCTGCATGCTCTCAAGCCCTCTCCATTAGGGTCTCTTCCTCTTCCTCACACAGAGCACCTTCCTGTGTCTCCAGATCTGGCTGTGGCTCCAACACAGCCACTCACACTGGCCACCCGCCAGGAGAGGAATCCTGTGCAAATCTATCTGCTCTCTAGTAATTTTCCTGCTGGTTGCCTACAATATATATATACATACTATAGGTGCTGTGTGTGTGTATGTACCCTGTTTCCCCGATTATAAGGCACTGTCTTATATTTTTTGAAATGCCAAAATATGCCCTAGGTCTTATTTTCAGGGGATGTCTTTTTCCACATAGGAAGGTGGCGGGGCAGGCACTGAATTGGTTGGAGCAGGGAAGCTTGATAACGCTGGGTTGCCAGATGTCAAATCATTCAGGTGCATATTCACATTGCGTAGATAAGATAATATGCCTGGTCCTGACCACAGGAGTCAGGACCAGGCGGTAACAGGCAAAGTCCAAGAATGTATTCCATGGTCAGGGACAGGCAGCAAACAGGCAAAGTCCAGAAACGAATTGCAAGGTCAGGGTCAGGCAGCAAACAGGCAAAGTCCAGAAACGAATTGCAAGGTCAGGGTCAGGCAGCAAACAGGCAAAGTCCAGAAACGAATTCCAAGGTCAGGGTCAGGCAGCAAACAGGCAGAGTCCAATAAACGAAGGCAAGGTTCGGTACACAGCAGAGCAAACAAACAACACACCTTAGCAGTTTTAAACCCAGTCACCATCCATATATACTAAATTTCCCACATATCGCCATACTCTCACCAGTTTTATTATTGCAACCTTCTCAGCAATACTTTCATTGGTTTATTGCACAGCCACTTTCAACATTATAACCATACTTACTCTCAAGCATAGTCATTCTCATCAGCAAATTGCCCCTTATTTCACACACCTTTATTCATTACACACTTCCCTGTTGTTTCTATACCACCCCCAACTCCTCCCACCCAACCACCCCTTAATTTACATAGAGTTGGCTCTAGGAAATCAAATTCCAAACAAGGGTGGGAACATTTCTATGCCCACACTGCACAAGCGCGGCTACATGGCGCAAGGGCAGAGCAACAAGTATCTACTTCCCCCTAAGGGCGGAAGTGTATTACCAGCTTGAGGACGGAAGTACTCTAGCCATGGATGTGTCATGACGTCTTCCCCTTAAAAGGACAGACACTTCAGCTGCTCCTCCATGCTGCCTCCTTCTTACAGCACCCCCGCTGCACACAACACTCGGCTATTTCTTATCTCCATTGAATCAGGTACCCTATTTGGGTTTTTCCACTGTGTTTTATATTTAATTCATTTGCAATTGTTTTCATTTTATTTTGACTAAATGATTATCAACTTATATGGGATCAAAAGAACCCTAATCAAAAGATACTTGTAATATGTTCACTACTTACAATCCCCTCCTTCTTTCTCAACTTATACTACCCTTGTCATACAAGCATGTTTAAAAACATTACTTGTTCCTAATCCTAGACACAATTTTCACTCTTTGATGTATACCTCACTGAATTCTAATTCGCCTCCTTCCCTGACCTATTGACCACATCATCCGGCAATTTAATCGTGTACAAAAGTCCCCTGAAGAAGCCTTAAAGGTGAAACGCATCGGGTCACAATCTGTTTTTTCTTTTACATTGGTAGTGATGTTTTGTCTAGTTAACCACCTAGCCGTTAAGCCCGACCTTCGTACGGGCAAAAAAAAAAGGCTAGGATGGTTAACCCCGTATTTTTGTCGCATCCATACTTACCTGGTCCCGCTGTGCTCATCCAGCGTCGTTTTCGTATTCCAGCGTCGTCCTCCATCCAAGGAAGCATCAGGAGTCCCTTGTGTTCAGTGAAGCAAAGTTTCTTTATTCATGCATGGAGATTCTCACAATCAGTTAACACGTGCTCAGGGCACACTGAAGGAGAAGTCTGACATTCAGCATAGAAGCTCCCATATTTATACAAAACAGAACATATAGTATTGTATAGAAATGTTACACATCAGCAAACATGATTAATAGGTCACAAGTTACCCCCATGCCTTCAGTCACAGCGGGGTTGACCTCACTCTCAATAATTTGTGTTGTTTGAAAATTACTTGTACTTTTGTGATATTTTCATTCCTGAAATTAAGGATTAGAATTGTACATTATACCCAATAACCTTTCCCTTCTTCTTTTATTTTTTATTATACCTAATAGAAAGCAATGAATTTTGAACAGTCAGCTCTTTATGATCTCATATTGGGTGATGACTAAATCTACCTGGAGATATGTCTAATGCCATGCTTGTGCTAGTGTCAGGATCTCCCCATGCAGGTAGCACAGGATCATCCAAGGCGCGGAGTCTAAGTGACACCAGGTCTTCACCAGGGCGCCCCGCAAGGGGTGATGGGCCAGTAGCCTGGACGCCACTGGGCTCTTTGCTGCTGGGGGTCACCAGGTCGTGACCCTTGGGGTCACCCTATCTGAGGAGAAAGGCTGGAGTGGCCTTGGTGTAGACAGGTGGCAGGCAAATGCAGTACGGGGCCAAGCGAGGGTCAGGGCCGGCGGCAGACAGATGTGGTCAGGTTCCCGGCACAGGTGAGAAATCACAGGGAAACAATGCAGAGTATCAAGGTAGCTGGTGCAAAGTCACAGAACCAGCCTCCATTACTGCTAAGACTAAATAGCCTCTGCCCCTTTAAGGAGTTCCTCCTTCCTGTGCTGTGTCAGTGTGAGCAGAACAGGAAGTGCTGCATGTTCTGTCAGCCAGAGACAGAAAGTAAGTGCTGTGCTTAGCAGCTCAACAGGGTACACAGGCACGGGATGCAGCAGGACGGTTTAGCAGGGACTGCTGTGGGAATCGACAAGTATTGTGACAGCTAGTGAATATTCTGTAAAAGGTGGCAATAACAATGCTGGTGTTGCACCCTTCTTTAGAGTTTGACATTATTAGTCTTGCTGTGTCCTACAGTGCTCCATCACAGCACTAAAAACACAACATGTTCACTGCTGACATTTCAGAGCCACATTACAGATCTGTCTGCAGCTGCACAATTAGGTCCTTTGCCCTCTATGGAGCCATTTATCTCTCTTCTTTTCATTTTTAGCTTGTAGTTATACGATAGCTTTGTAAGCTATGGATTTTATTTTGTATTACCTAGCTAGATTTAGCTGAAATTTTGAGGCTGCTCATCTGCTGGTTAATTTGTGATTCAAACAGGGCCAGCTAAAGCTTTGTTGTAGAGGAGACTGAGAATTAGGTGTTGAAATAAGTTACAATCAGACCCACAATGGATACTTGACTGCCAGATTCAAGTGCTCTTGTGTTTTAAGTCTCTCTGTTGTGTGTGTGTGGTGGCTGGGGGTTGCTGGCTGGTTGAAAGGTGATGGGGCTGGGGTATTGGGAGGTTCAGAGATAGGGATGTAGTAGTACTGGTTGGCAAAGATGTGCAGCGTCGGATTTTTTTTTAGGGGGGGTTGATTAAGGAATCACAGAAAGGTTGAATGGAGGAAAGGTAGGAAAAAGTCAATGGAAATGGTTGAGGCAGCAAAACTGTTGAATTTTGCATGTAGCAGTAGCAAAACACATGCCAAGCACCTTGAAAAAAGGATACAAAAAATAACCATTTTGTTCCATAGGTTCATAGTCAAGTTGAAAAAAAAGACATAAGTCCATCAAGTCCAACCACTAGGGAATTAAACATATCCCAGATATAAAACCCTATAAGACATAGTTGGTCCAGAGGAAGGCAAAAAACCCCCCCCGGGTACAATTTGCTTCAACAGGGGAAAAAATTCCTTCCTGATTCCATGAGGCAATCGGATGTTTCCTGGATCAGCAGTCTCTGTTATCTTTACTATAAATCCTTAATCCCCAGTTATATTCTGTGCTTCTAGAGATCATCCAGCTTTTTTTTAAATCAATCTATAGAACCTGCTAAAACCACTTCCTGAGGGAGCCGGTTCCACATTTTTACACACCTTACAGTGAAGAATCCCTTCCTTATCCGGAGCTTAAACTTCTTTTCCTCCAGATGCAAAGAGCGCCCCCTTGTTCTTTGTAATGATATTACAGTGAATAATGGGGAAGAGAGTTCTCTATATGGACCGTTTATATATTCTTGGCTGCCCAATCACACAGTACATCCAGGTCTGCTTGTAGATTATAGACATCCTGTATGGACTTAATTCCATGACATAGTTTGGTGTCATCTGCAAACACAGAAATCCCAAACTCTATATCATTTATAAAGATGTTAAACAGTAAAGGTCCTAACACTGAACTTTGGGGTACACCACTAATACCCTTACACCATTCAGAGTATGAATCGCTAATCACTACTCTCTGGTCCTCGCAGTCCTTTAGCCAGTTCTCTATCCATTTACAGATATTCATTTACAGTTTTCTAAACCTTTAGACCCTTCTTACATAATAACCCTCTGTGGGGTACAGTGTCAAATGCTTTAGCAAAGTCCAAGTACACAATATCAACTGCTACTCCACTGTCTACCTGTTTACTTCCTACTGTCTACTTACTACTTCCTCATAAAAAGAGAGCAAATTTGTTTGACAACTTTGTTCTTTCTTGAATCCGTGCTGAATATCACTTACAATATTATTTTCTAGCAGAAATGCCTCCATGTGGTTATTAAACTCTCTAGGATCTTTCCAACTTTGGAAGTTAAACTTACCAGTCTGTAGTTACTTGGTAATGATTTGGAACTTGAAAAGTTTGGAACCACATTGGCCTTAAGCCAGTCCATTGATAACATGCCAGTGAATAAAGAGTCTCTAAAAATAAAAAAACAATGGTTATGAAATATCTGAGCTCAGCTCTTTGAAGACACATGTAATGACACAGGTCCTGGTGCTTTGTCAACCTTAATTTTAATTTTATTTTATTTTATTTTATTTTTTTTTAGCATTTTTCTATTTTTAACCTTTTCTCAGGGGGCAGCTAACAGTGATTTAACAACTAGAGTGAATTTAAACAGTGATTTTAAATACTAGAGTGAACTAACATTTGGAGAATTATTAATCTTTCTTGTAGATAAATGAAAAGTTTTAATACAGATCTCCACTTTAGAAGTTAAAGAAAAATAATTGTGGGGATAAAGGAGACAGAAAATCAAAATAGGGACTAGCATTTATTTTTAAAATTGGCAAAGAAAATTTATCTTTCCTTCCCAAGAAACCTAAAGCAAACCTATACTTTCTTCATAGGACATTTCTTAATATATGGTTCTACTGGTCACCGTTGACCTCCTTAGATTACAGATGATCCCGGATATTTCCTCAGGAGTTTAGATCATGTGGGTTAGTTTGAGTCCAAGGCATATTAGGACAATGCCCCTGATTCATCAAGCCAAATCGTATTATCGATCGCGCAGTCGTATTAGCGATCCGGAATCGTGCGCGATCGCGCTATTCAACAACCGAAAAAGCCGAAGCGCACGAAGCCGCGCTTATCCGACAGCTTTTTACTGGCGATCATGCATTAAAAGTCACTGTTCCCCTAACAAATCCTTCTTTTTAATGGCACACATATTTCCCTTAGCCCTAAAAAAAAATGTTTGCGCTGTTAGATTTTTTTTGCGCATGGCAGAAATCTGGCCGGCAGATTCAGGATGCGAGTGTACGCGCGCACTCGAGTCCCGGACCGCGGTAATCCGCGATCGCGGGTCGCGCGTATTATCGCGCTTCCAGCGATCGCGGATTTCAATGATGAATCAGGGGCAATGTCTCCTCCCCCCTTCTTGGTCTTTCTTTCCTTCCTTCTTCATCTATTCATTGCTCCTTCCTTTTTTTTCCTTTTTTTTTTTTTTAAACACTTTTTTTTGTCGCACCATCTTGTGTTCGAAAATGTGTCCCGATTACACGGTAACCTTCTTCATGTGCTAAAGCATATTCTATTTCACCTGCACTATATTCATGTTTATGCCTCTTCCTCTCATCGTGTTCTATTAAATTTTCATGTTGTAATTCTATATGATTGTTTGGGCCTTCATTGGGGTATACTTGAAGAAATATGGTTTATTTGTAAACCTTCTGTGTTATAAATAATGTTTTTAAAACACAAAAAAACATTGTAAATTGTAATATTTGCTGATGTAAATATTTGATAATATGTGTTTATGCTTTAAAAACCTTTTTTTTCTCTTTATGTTAAGGGAAGGTGAAAAACGAAGCATGTATGAAAATATGTTCAGTAGAAATGCATTATACTTTAGTTTTAAAGCTGGACTGTAGGCTGTTCTTAAAGACTATTGTTAATTCAAAGCATACATTTCAAAATATTAACAATTTTTCTCAAGTGCCGCTAGATAGGTCCACAAATCCTTTTATATTAGCTTGCTGTGATGATTTCCTATACAACATGTTTAAGAATGAGAAGTGTAGAATTAGCTGTAGGAAACAGGTGAGTCAGCATATGTTGCATTGCGCTGAGAGTTTTTTAAAAGAAAAGAAGAGAGTAGATTCAGCTGGCTGTGCTGTCTGGCAGGAGTGTTTTGATCACAAGACATCATGAACAGAGTTATGAATTTGTTTGGCAGGTAAGACTGTTCATGTTGTCTGTATTTTAGCTGTGTTTGCCTTCAGATTTGACAATATCATGGGGGTGGTTATTTTTATAAAATGATAGAAGCGCTAATATGCAAGTGCTGATGAGCTCTGTATCTATTGGACAGAAAAGCATACTGTAAGTGGACAGTTGCATATTGATCTCCTGGTGGGTCAGATAAACCAGGTTTACTTCAGTGATTCATGCTGTTATTGTTGACAGGTCCGGGATGAAAAGTTGATAGGGTGCTGCTATTGCTGACTCCTAAAACTGCTAGTTGCCTGGATGTTAAGCTGACCTACTTATTTTAATGCTTATCAGAGAAAAGCCCTACATTTCATAATTGTTCTTCAGATTTTTAAAATACTGAAGCCAGAGTATCCGCTTCAAAATTTAACATTTAGCATTTTTAGAAGGAGCTCATTTTCTCATATTTAATGTTACTTGTACATAAAAAGCATAAATTATTGTTGTAAAATAGGATCACATGATTGTTTGTCCTGTAAGCCAGCCTTTGCATTTGTCTTGACATTGAATTAAAAATTAAAAACTGACATTGAATTAAAAATGCACAATATGGCATACACTGAAGGCTCAGTGATCCAACAGTATATGTTATGCGTTAGGGTGTTTCTCAGGCTGGTTCACTTGCTTCTATTTAAGGTATTCATTTTCAGTGGGCTGCCAAAACACTAGATGCAACCAAAACCAGATATGAACCATTGTTTTCTGTGCAACACACCACAAGACACAGTTTAAGCATTGTGGTGCATTGTAGTGTGACTCTCTTGTTTGAATGTATGTAAAAATGACCACTTGTAATCTCCAGTGGAAGCCCATGTGACATGGTTACAGTGCTAAGGCACAGGGACAGATGGTTGCTACCCTATTCTAGGCAGTAACTGGACATGGACCCTCATGGCAGAATAACCAAATCTCATTTTATTAAAAGCTGAAGACTTCAAGAGAAAGTAAACTCAAACGTCACCCAAAACAAAAAAAATACACTTACCTTCAATCCTGCAGAGCAGTCGATAGCTCCGGAGGTCTCTTCCATCAGGTCCCGGCATCTGTCTTCGGGCCGGTGCGCCAGGTGCCGCCATCTTCTTTTTCTTCTCCGATTTGTTTTGAAGGGATGTGGTCAGTCAGTTTGCTTATTTTTAACAAAGTGAATGTTTGTTTTTTCCTGACCACTAATACTTGGCAGCGCTTACCTGCGATCATTTCTCTGTAACAGTTGTTTAGAACATTCTCTTCTCGGTATAGGGAATTTTTGACCACCACCAATGTGACAGAACTTGAGTCTATTTAGACCCGAGCACTGTCACACAAAGGGAATGATGCCACATCAGTGGGTTAATGGGGAGGTTGGGGTGGAAGCCCTATTTAAAGACATAGCCTGGTTTGTTGTGATGGGTAGGCTGACAGTGTATCTAAAAGTTAAATGTATTGAATAAAAAGGTTTTTACTTTTGTCTGGCTGAATGTATTGCCCAATGTCTTTTTTTCTGTGGGCTAAGTTAAACTGATGGCCTTTATGTGCAGTTCGGTCTGTCAACAATGGTGTTTGCCAGGTTTCTTCTCATTTTGGTTAGAAGTTTGCCTCGAACTGTCGGGGAATTCTTGTAATATTTTATTTAGCCATGTGTACTATACATTTTATAATGTAAATATTATAGTTCAGTATACAGATCCACACACCTTCTGTTCCTTTTAAAAATGTTTGCATTGCGCTTATCCAGGAAAGATATCATGTGAAGGTAACATTTTATGACCACATATTCCCTGTATGGTAAATCTGTTGAATCTTCCAATGTTTAGTTCAGCAGTCTCCACCCCATGATACCCTAATGGGTGTTGAACGTGCAAACGGTTTGATGTATATTGTACTTGTGACTACCTACATAGAATATATGCACTTTAAGAATAGCCTTGAAACCTCTTTCTTTCTTTTTCTCTATTTATAAATCTCAGAGTTCCCCCTCACAGGGGTTCAAAGTCAGTTCCGCATGACAATAAAAAACACAAATGTTAGCCTCCTGGCTCTGGTCTACCAGATCCTCAACTTTGGGAGACCTTTTCCTAGTTCACAGACTACACACAGCCTCTCTGCCTGGGCCACACCTGGCACCCTGCAACTCCCCCTGTCTCAAAGGCAGGTGCTTCAGAGCTAACCTCAATATCTGGCCTGGCCCACCCATCCCATTCCTTTCAGGACACTCGGGCCTAGATTCCTAAAAAAGAGCTCCAAATCTACAGCACAACATTTATTTACAGCCTTAATTAGGCCCATTGTTCTCTTTTACCGGGGCAATTTGAGGTGGATGATGCCCAATATCCCCTGCATTTGGCATCATATATTCATTTTTCTACATCCTGTAAGCACTTATCTGTCCGGGATGGAAACATAATCCTGCCCCTGTACAAAGCATTGGTCACACCACATCTGCGCCCTGCAGCCAGCATCAAAGACACACACGCTGCAGCCAGCATAAAGGACACACATGCAGGATCAGATATCTGGAGCTGTCTTATAAACGGGTGAGTGTCTTATTTTAATTATTTTTTTAAAAATCGGGGGTGACCTTACTTAATGGGGATGTCCTAAAATCGGGGAAACACGGTATATTGTCCCTGGAGTCTTTCCATGACTGTGCCATGTATAGAGTTGGACTCTACTCTACATGGCACATGTACTGTTCAGTATAGGTGAAAGACACAGTAGCCAGAGATAAGTTGTTTTGCATGCACCTCCTGGTGATTTTTTTTTGGTAAATTCATTTTTAAAGTTAAGATATACTTGACTATCTAGAAACTGTTGTTCTGTGCAGTTGGACTTTTTTTTAATAAATCGTCATAGTAATTTTTTATATATACTTTTACCTGCCTTTATTTTTGTTGAAGAATTGGCTTTGGTCAAGCTGTCTGGCTGCTAATTTGGACATAGGCACTGGTTTTGTGGTGGCATTCAGGAAAACCTCTGCCCTGTAGCCTATACCCACTATATAGGGATTCAATGATAAAAAAAATTGTTAGTTATTATTGCTGGCTCGTTTTCCAAGATTCATACATTCTTCCTATCCTTTCTTCACTATTCAGCGACCAGCCCAGAAAAGCCATGTGCATGTATCGGGGGACTCCTGGTCACTGGGTCAGTGGCTAATGGAATAGTAAATGAAGGACAAGAAATGCAGCCTTAGAGTATACATTTAAAAAAAATGAAAAAGAAAAAAATCGCAATGGTAGCTGATTTGTCTCTGAAAGTTCCTATTTATTCAGGCCTTTGTATATCTAGTAGTGGTTAATATTATTCAAATAGACTACTACCATTTAATGGGAGCTTATGTGAATGTTGACACATTATTGTTTAGTGTGCTCAAGACTTCAACAATTATTTTAATAATTAATTTCTAATCATTTGGTTCACATTACATCAACTTTGTACCTAATACCTGCACAGGTCTGGTTTATAGTGACTTCATATTATTTCTGTCTGCTTGTGTGTTTCTGAAAGCAAATTCTGTCACCAGGGCTCTGCTTGGGGATCCAAATCAGCAACACTGATATACAAGGATCTTAAGCTGCGTACACACTTGCAATTTTTGTCGTTGGAAAGGATCTTTCACACCGACTGTACACACGGAAGATTTTCGCCCGATAATTGGCCGATGCCGATTATCGGGCGATAAAAATCTGACGTGTGTACGTAGCTTTACTAGCATGCCAGAGAAAACAGAGACATACAAGCAATAAAGATAATCAAAAAGGTTTATTATCTTATCACACACTACATATGCATATAGCAAGTGATAACAATACCATGGCCCTGACCACAGCTCATGAATCAATAACCAATAACAATACAATAGTGTCTAGGGCTCATGAATCATTAAAAGGCCTGGACCCCCAGGTACCTAGACCACATGTCTGCCCCTAGGTGGAACTAACAGAGCAATAAAAAACAAAAAAAGATTCAAACTTTTGTAATGTTATTATTGTGGTCTTCATACCTATTGAGGACATTTTACTTCACATCCTGACCTCATGACAGTGTTCTTCTTGTAGCAGGGAACACACGCAGCAGTAAAAGCCTGACAGAGGTCCTTAGTCCCTGGTGCCCAACTTGTCACCATTGGTATCTATTATGCATCTTTTAGTGTTTCATGTTAAATGCTGCAGCAGTGGCTTAGAAATCACAAATGTGCATGCACTAATTGTTTCCAGTCTCTGACCATATCTTCCTCCTTTGCCCTAGCCTCACTATTTCATCCACCATGTTCCTAGTCTCTGATCATCTCCCTCACCATATATTTTTACTTCTGAATGCATTCGTGGTCTGAAAACAGCTAATGGTTTGCTTTACAGTGCAACTATAAAGTTAAAAGAAGGTGTGATGTTTTGTGTGTGGTAATCAATGCAGACCATGTAATTTCAGTCACAACTGGACAGATTTAATTATGCCAATATATACAAATGTATAAAACTGAGCTACATTTTGGAAAGATGAACTAGCATTAATGCATCTTTGTGTGAATTTTGTATGTAGAAGTGCCCCTTTTAAATAATATCTCATGAACTTAGCCACGTCTCTAATTTTAACATGCACGAGTAAAGAACCAAAGAGGTTCTATACCTGTGCGTCTTTAAGTGAAGCTTGTAGTGGTTTCTTTATTTCTCTATGCCTTGTTGATCTGTTAAAGGTGTATGTCAACCTATATATTAATTTAAATATTGCTCATGCTCTTTATCTGTCTACATTATTTTTGTCACAATGTAAAAAATGTTCTGTAATGATCTGTAAATTCTGGCTGATGCCCTCATGGCAGTATAACTTTCTGCTGTAGGGTTACGCACTTGCCCATGGCCTTCAATTACAGCAGTGATTCTGTCGACCCTCAATGCATTTTAGGTCAAAAGGCATCCATGTCAAACTATTCCCCATCAGTGAATGTCGTCCTTCCCATCACTGCTATTATGCCTCCCAAATTGCCTTTCTCTGCTACACCCTACCCTGGTATCCATTGCTCCAAAAAGCCATATCCTGCTATCAACAGTTCCTTAAGCACCCTGCCATCCACTCCTACCTAAATGCAATGAAGAACAATTTTGAACAAATTTTTTGTTGACCTAAAATTTTAAACTTATTTACACTAAAATAGGTATGCTGATTCTGAAAGTGCAGTTAGTTTTCTTCTATCACGTCAGGTTTTTTCTCTACCGCTTATATTAATGCGATTACTGTAGTGTGGATTTGTATAGGCTATTCATTTACACGCAGACAGTGTGGTCAGAGGTTGTGCGCTGCTTTACGTAGTGAATAAGCAAAATTTATTTTTCTACTTACACACGTATTTCCAGATTATGTCTGGCTCTGCTGTTTCTCGTCGTAAGTGCCTAAACAACCCTGATTCATTCTGTTATATCTGTGGCAGTTTCACCATTCCCAGTCAAAGGGCAAACATCGACACATTTTTTGGGCAAGCCTATTTGGCATATTTCAAAGTTACACTTGGTGATCAAGATAAGTCTTGGGCCCCCTCGTAAGGTGTGCAAACAGTGTGTCGAGGGTTTACAGATGTGGACTAAGGGAACACGTGATGAGATGATATTTGGTATACCTATGGTTTGGCAAGAGCCAGGAGATCAGTTTAGTGACTGTTACTTTTGTATAGTGAAAACTTCAGGTGAATGGCGACTATTCATCAATTGCTCAAAGCGGAGCTTAAAGTGTGTCCTCCTTCACAATGGCAATATATTTGGGTCAGTCCCAATTGGCCATTCAGTTTTTCTTTGTGAAGAATATGCAGACATAAAGAGAGTCATTAAGTTGTTGCAATATCACCAACACAATTGGGTCATCTGTGTTGACCTTATAATGTTATGTTATGTTATAGAATAATATATTCCTGCCTCTGCACATTAAAATGGATCTGATGAAGCAGTTTGTTAAAGCTTTGCCAACTGAAGGAGAATGTTTTAAGTACCTCATTTTGGCATTTAATAGCCTATCATTTGAAAAAATAAATGCCAGTGTGTTTGATGGTCCACAGATTCGGCAGCCCATCAAAGATGAACAATGTCAGAAATCGAAAAGAATGCTTGGTTATCATTCAAAGCCATTGTCAAAAACGTTCTTGAATCACATAAGCAAATATTTACACACAAATTGTGCAGAAACTCTTGGAGAGCTACAAAATGCTTGGTTGCAATATGAGCATCAAGGTGCATTTTCTGCATAGCCATCTTTCTAACTTCCCAGAAAACCTTGGTGCAGTCAATGATGAGCAAGGTGAACAATTCCACCAAGATTTGAAGGTCATGGAATGAGGGTATCAGGGTAGATGGGATTGTACATATGATGGCTGACTATCGGAGCATGCGGCAGGATTGTCCTAACATTGAACACTCCAGGAAGAGCTATAAGTGTAAATTTTTACCTTAACCGTTTACTAGGTTAATTTTCAAATGTTTTTTTTTTTTTTTTTTTAAATGTAATAGAGTAATCATAAATCCTTTGTATGAACAAAAGAAATTCAAATTTGTATGTGTTTTGACAAAAAATGGAGGGTACCCTGTATCGTAAAAACTGGATGTTATAGCACAAAACTGGGGTCATTTCTGGATTCACCACCCAAAAATTTGTAAAAAAGTGTAAGATCTAACTCAACAAAAATGCGTTCCCCAGTGTTGTCATTCTCTGCTCTGCACTCACATTTCTTAAAACCCCATTCTTCGGTCTGCTATACATTCCTTCTAATGTGCTTTGTAAGGTTGACAGCAACCTTGGAAAAGGTGGTCCGCAGACATTACAATATTTTTTTTTGTTTTTTGAGCAGCATGCTAACACAGTAACATGTATATAGCTAAGGAGCTTCTAGGACTTGAATTCGGACTCGATCAGACGCATGTTCTTACCACCCATTTTTCCACACTGGGCACACTGGAGAACCAATTTTGTGTGTGTGTGTGTGTGTGTGTGTGTGTCCCCCTCAAATATTTTCTCTTGGCATTAAGTCACATAAGGAAGCTTAGTTACATAGTAGGTTAGGTTGAAAAAAGACATAAGTCCATCAAGTTCAACCACTAGGGAAATAAACATATCCCAGATATAAAACCCTATAAGACATAGTTGGTCCAGAGAAAGGCAAAAAAAAAAAAAAAAAAAAACCCATAGCAGGTTGCTAAGAGGGTACCACTGAATTTAGGAAACGTACCAATTGTGATGTAACAATGTATATGTTTTTGTCTTTATTTGATGTTTAATACACTGCTGCATTTAAAATACCCTACTTTTCTTCATTCTTTGTTGCCATTTATCCATATTAACCTCCTTGGCGGTCTGATTATTTCCGTATTTTTATGTCAAAAGCGGTACATTGTTTTGCGTGGAAATTTGTTGTTTAATATTTTAGGCCTTTAATTCTTAGGAATAACTCCTGGGTATGATAATTTATGATTTGTGTTTCAAACTTAAAATAAATAATTATAAATAAATTATAAAGATAATGAATTTAATAATTTTATAATAAAAAAAATGTCCAAACAAGGGTACAATAATAGATAAACTTTTGGAATCATTATGTATTATTTGGATCTATTTTTTATAACTTTATCACTGTGATCAAGGTTTTAAAAGCAGATAATAATGTAATCTGCTTTTAAATTTCCTGTCAAGCCACACCTCCCCAGCATACCGACACTTCACGCATCACATCAAGCCAAGGATGTAATGCAGAAGCCAGATGAGGGGAGCAGGTAGGATTTTTTTTTTTATGCTACCCTAAGTGTGGTTTGCGGTTACCGCTTTTGGTATATAAAATTCACCCCGAGCCACTCTCGGGATCACCGTCAGGAGGGTTAAATGTCATTTGCCACTTTGCCCCCCAATCAAACTGTACATGCAGATCTGCTTGTAGATTATAGACATCCTGTATTGACCTAATTCCATTACATAGTTTAGTGTCATCTGTAAACACAGAAATGGTACTTTTAATCCCAAGTAATTTCAGATTACACACTTGCATTACAAACTTTGAGGTGTCATTAAAGATGCACTACACCCAGCTCTAGATGCCAGTTACTAATGCCTTCCACACTCCGTCTCAGGGCCTACTATCAAGTGAAAGCAAATGAAAGGAAACGGGGCTTGGCGGAATCAGTGGGGAAAGAAGACCCTGTTGAGCTTGAGTCTAGTCTGGGCAGTGGTTATGCGGCAGCAGTAAGAGCAAGAAGAGTAGGCGGTGGGCCCTGAGAAGTGTGGATGGCATTGTTACCTGGCATCTAGAGCTGGGTACTGTGAGGAGGAGGCGGTAGGCCCTGAGACGGAGCGGGGACCGCATTGGTAACTGGCATCTAGAGCTGGGTGTAGTGCATCATCAATGCCACCTAGATGTCTGTAATACCATATTTAGGAATGGAGTACTGACAGGTGGCAGCAGGAACAGCAGAAGGGGGAGGCAGTGGGCCCTGAGACAGATTGTGGACAGCATTGGTAACTGGCATATAGAGCTGGTACTGGGCAGGCGGCAACAGTAACAGCATGAGGAGGAGGCAGTGGGCCCTTAGACGGAGCAAGGACGGCATTAGAGGTTGAGAGGTTGAGACCATCACCTATATGGACAGTGTAGAAGCTGTAGATATTGGAGACATGAATGGATGAACGAGATTCCAATCTGTCCCTACCTACTATGTAGCGAAACCACATGAAAGGGATTGGGCTTGGAGGAATCAGCGGGGAAAGAAGACTATGTTGAGCTTGAGTCTAGTCTGGCTTCTAGAGCTGGGCAGTGGGCAGGCGGCAGCAGTAACAGCATGAGGAGGAGGAGGAGGAGGCGGCAGGCCCTGAGACGGAGTGTGGACAGCATTGTTAACTGCCATCTAGAGCTGGGTACTGGGCAGGCGGCAGCAGCAACAGCAGGAGGAGGCAGTGGGCCCTGAGACAGAGCAAGGTATTAGGCATCATCCTTTATTGACGGTGTAGAAGGTGTAGCTATTGGGATGAATGAGATTCCCACTGTCCCTACAGCGGCGATGGGCCCTAAGACGTAGTGTGGATGGTTGTGTTACTCCTCCTGCTCTTACTGCTGCCGCCTGCCCACTGCCCAGTACCCAGCTCTAGATGCCAGACTAGACTCAAGCTCAACATGGTCTTCTTTCCCCGCTGATTCCACCAAGCCTGTTCCCATTTATGTGGTTTCGCTACATAGTAGGTAGGGACAGATTGGAATCTCTCACTCCGTGAGACGGAGTGTGGACGGCGTTAGTATCTGGCATCTACAGTCGGGTACTGGACAGGTGGCCGCATCAGTTACAGCAGGAGGAGGTGGCGGTGGGCTCTGAGACGGAGTGTGGACGACTTTAGTATCTAGCAGCTAGAGTTTGGTATTGGGCAGGCGGCAGCATCAGTTACAGCAGGAGGAGGAGGCGGTGGGCTCTGAGACGGAGTGTGGACGGCGTTAGTATCTGGCATCTAGAGTACTGGACAGGCGGCAGCATCAGTTACAGCAGGAGGAGGAGGCGGAGGGCTCTGAGACGGGAGTATGGACGGTTTTAGAATCTGGCGTCTACAGTCAGGTACTGGGCAGGCGGCAGCATCAGTTACAGCAGGAGGAAGAGGCGGTCGGCTCTGAGTCATGTGTGGACGGCTTTAGTATCTGGCATCTAGAGTTTGGTACTGGGAAGGCGGCAGCAGTTACAGCAGGAGTAAGAGGCGGTGGGCCCTGTGACGGAGCAAGGACCGCATTAGAGGTTGAGGCCATCACCTCTATGGACAGTGTAGAAGCTGTAGCTAATTGAGACATGAATGGATGAACGAAAATCACACTTTCCATACCTACTATCTAGTGAAACCACATAAAAGGGAATTTCAATATATGGTTAGGACTATATGCAGACATTCCCGGTGGCTACCGGAGTTGGGTTGGAGGACAGCTGTGCTGCTCTCAAGCGTTACTATATTATTGATGTCCTAAAGTTAGAATGGGCTCCAATTTAGATAATACTAATGTTTGTTATTGGATGCTCACTTCCTGTGTTATTCTTTCTACCTACCTTGCTCCATCTTGTTTTTCTACACAGGTGACTCCATTTTATTTTCAGTACTGTTATTCTAATATTGCACTGATATTATAAAATGACACTTTCTGTACCATGGAACTTTGTAATTGCAGGCCATGTGGCCTTATGTCTTTGTATGTGCCATTTTATGTATGAGCCTTGTTTTGTTATTATTACAACAATAAAAACGGATTGCAACAAAAAGGGAACGGTCTTGGTGGAATCCACGGGGAAATACATACATTTTTTCTAATTTGTGGATATCTAGCAAGTGCTTTCACAGTTAAATATATGTATTTGTTTCACATAAATACATATATTTTTATGGGTTTTAGGATACATACCAAGTGCTATCAGAATTAAATATCTAGATTTTTGGGAGAGAAATATAGAAATTTTTATGGCTTTGGAGATATATAACAAAGTGGGATCAGAATGAAATATCTGTATTTTTTGGAGAGAAATACCGAAATTTTTATGAGTTTTAGGATAGATACCAAGTGCTATTATAATAAAATATCTATATTTTTTTATCTATAAATACAGAAATGTTTAGGTTTTTTGTGATAGATTGCAAGAGGTATCTTAAATTATGATACCACTTGTAATCTATCACACAAGCCAGAAAAATTTCTATATTTATCCATACAAAATACAGATATCTCATTCTGATAGCACCTAGTATCTATCCAAAAACTCATAAAATTTTCTTGATTTCTGTAAAAAAAAAAAAAAATACAGATATTTAATTCTAATCCCACTAGCTATCTAAATAGCCATAACATATTCTATATTTCTCTAAAAAATACAGATATTTAATTATGAATCATAATTATTTGTATGTTTTGGAGAGAAATACAAACATTTTTATGGCTTTTTTGATAGATAGCAAGTGGTATCAGAATTAAATATCTGTATTTTTTTTTAAACAGAAATAGACATTCTTCTATTTATTTTGATAGATTGCAAGAGTTATCATAATTTATACATTTCATGCTTATACCACTTGCTATCTATCAAAAAAGCCATAAAAATTTCTGTAAAAAAATACAGATATTTAATTCTGATACCACTTGCTATCAAAAAAATTCATAAAACTTTCTGTATTTCTGTAAAGAAATACAGATATTTATTTCTGATACCACTTGCTACCTATCAAAAAAGCCATAAAATTTTCTGTATTTCTGTAAAAAAATATATATATTTAATTCTGATACCACTTGCAATCTATCAACATAAACAGAAAAATTTCTGTATTTCTGTAAGAAAAATAGTTATTTTATTCTGATCCTACTAGCTATCTATCCACAAAGCCAGAAAAAACATCTGTATTTCTAGAAAAAAAATACAGATTTTTATTTTTGATACCACTTACTATCTATCCAAAAGAACAGAAAAATGTATGTATTTCTCCACTAAAAATACAAATATTTAATTATGAATCACAGCTTCATTACAAGTGAAATAGGCCTCAAAGTAGATAGAGGCAAAGGGCCCTGAGGGAGGTTTTCCAAAAAAAACAATTAGCCAGTTACACAGCTACATTGCAAGTTATAGGCCTCAGAGACAGAGTAGAGGTAGAGGGCCACGAGGGAAAGGAGTAGAAGGAGATGCCGAAGGCTGTGAACGTGCTCCTCCCATCAAGGTGTCAGCAGGCTGTGCAGCAGTTGGCGACTAATCAGTACACTCTGCAGAGGGGGTGTTGAAGTCATTGCCGATCCAAGCCTTATTCATTTTAATAAAAGTGTCAAAACGCTTGTCACTCACTTCGCCCCCAGCTGCACTGAACGCTCTTTCAGATAACACACTTGCTGCTGGGCAGGCAAGGATCTAAATGGCATGTTCTGCCAGCTCCGGCCACTGCTCAAGCTTGGATACCCAGTAGCCCAGTGGGTCCTGGCTTTGCAGGTTGCAGATGTCCCATGTGGAGTTGAGGTATTCCTGCACCATGACTGAGTAGCACTGCTGAGTGTCATTGGCAATTGCTGCATGACAGTGGGCTTGCTTCCACTGAAAAAAAAGCCTGCATAGTTTGGCTTCAACGACCTCTACCACTGCTGCCACCCATGCCGCTTAAGGCAGTTGTTTGGTTCCCATGGCTGGTGGAACTGCCATAGGGATCGCTGCTGCTGGCAGCCAGAAAGGCTGAGCACAAGTCCCTTACAAGCACTTCTTGGTAGTGCTGCATTTTAGGCCCCCTGTATTGGGGCAAAATGAGTTGTTGTATCTCAGGCTTGTAACGTGGATCCAGTAACGTAGCAATCCAATAGTCATCAGTCTTTGTTTTTTTGTGTTATATGCGCAGATCTTTGACTATGTACTCCTGCATGAAGGCTGTCATGTGGCTCAAACTCCCCACAGCTGTGGTAATTCTGGACCCACACTCCTGTGGGTCGAACAGCAGCACAGGGTTGTCCTCCTCTGCCTGGTCTTGCCATCCATGGAACATGGCGCCTTGTGTTTGGGTGGATGGATGTCATGTACCCTCAATATCCTCCTCTGCCCCTTCCTCCCCTTCTCCCTTGCCTGCAATGTCCTCATCCTTTTCCACTTCCTCCTCTTCCTGGATTTGTGGTGCACTATGCCTAGTAGGCACGCATGTCCGAGATGATGTTTGAAACGTCATCTCTTGATGCAGCGTCCGCTCTGTGTCGTGTCCGCGATCCACCATCATCTGTTCCAGCAGGCATGAGTCAAAGGAGGAGGTGGAAGTGGAGGTTGAGGAGAAGATTGCATGGCGATGTGCTCTAGGCGGAGGTAGGTATGCAGGCCTTGCTGCAGCTGCATCTTCCCCTGCTGCCACCAAAGTTACCCAGTGAGCTGTATAGGAAATAAAGCTTCCCACTCCATGCTTGCTCGACCAACTGTCAGTTGTCAGGAGCACCTTGGCAGAAACTGCAGGGCCATGGACACATTGCTCTGCATGTGATCATGCAAAGCAGAAAAGCCTTTTTCTGCAAAATACTGTCGCTTAGGCATAACGTACTGTGGGTTTGCACAGAGGAATGCGTAACAGAACGCATTGGAGTCCACCAGCCGGTAAGGGAGGCGCTCTAACGCAATCAGCTGTGCAATTGCCGCATTGATTAGCTTTGTTTTAGGGTAATTTGGGACATATTTCCTCTTGCGCTCCACCATCTGGGGGATGGAAAGTTGGATGCTGCTAATGCTAACCACAGAAAGATTGGACGATGGGGTAGAAGTTGTGGGGGATGGCAACGATGACTGGTCTTGACTGCTAGCAGTGCGACAAACAGCAGCCGATCTGCGTTGGAGCTCCTGCTCACTGCTGGTGGAGCCTGAAAAAGGTAATGCTCTGCTATATGCCCCACTCAAATTCCTGGCAGCAGCACGGGTAACTTTGGTGACAGAAGGAGGAAAGGCAGCGGAGGAAGATCTAGCAGTTTGAGCTTGCTTCTTGGGTGGAGCACAGAGCTCTGTGCTTTGACCAGGTGTTCCCGTCAGGTTACCGGGTGGTGGCTTTTTAAATGTGTGCTCATGCAACTTGTTCCAAGTTTGTTTGGGTTTTTGCCTCGTTTCAAGTGTTGAGCACACAGTTTGCAGATGACCATAGTGTTGTCATCACTATGGACATTAAAAAATGCCCACACTGGCGAACATGTAACTGGGCCGAAAGGTGCTCTGGAGCTGGTGCTCATGGTGGCGGTCCGCGGTTGTTGAGGCATAGCTGTGGTGACAGCTTCCGACAATGGACGACTATGACTTGCCTCACTGGTACGTGAAGAATGCAGAGTGTGGGCAGCTTTAACCCTCTTACTCCCTCTCCCCCTTTGAGGGCGCCCTGCAACCTCCTCCTCTTCTTCCTGCCTATGATGATCCCCTTGTTCGCCCCATGTCAGATCAAGGATATCATCATCAGAAGAGACAGTTTCCCTGTATGTGCTGAAAGGAAGCAGCGGCCTTTTGGAGCCAGTTTGAAATGGCTCGTCTGGCTCAGAGTGTTCTGGTGAAAAGTAACTGACTGCACAAATACAGTACAATCCAACAATCTATCTGACTAATAGTGTGAGTGTGACACAGTCTAAGTAAAGCACTTTTTTTTCACTTGACAAAGCAAGCCAATGCAGCATAGAAAGGTTGTGTTGCTATCAGCAAATCTCTGTCAGGAGTGGGAAATGCAGGCACGCCCTGGCCTTATGTAGGCCAATGGCTGCCTGTTTGGCATGCAGTGAAGGACAGCCAATGGGCTGCCTGCCACAACAAACATGGAGGGGAGCATCCCTGCTGGTATTGGAGGGTCCTAGGCATTATGGAGGAGGTCCCTAGGCATTGTGGGAGGGTCAAATTCCGGGCTTCGAATGCAACAAAATTCGGGTTGGCTCGAATTCGAACAACACTAGTCCCAACACTGAACCCTGGGGTACACTACTAATAACCTTAGACCATCCAGAGTATGAATCATTATTAACTAGTAGCAGTGTTTTTTAAGTTAGGCACGCATTTTTTTATTTTGATTTTGTTTAGATTTGGGGTTTTGATCCAATAGGGTGGTGCTGATGTGCCCTATTATATTATGTGAAATGTTAAATACATTTGGGTGCAATTAACTGCAAATTAATACCAAATGGAAATATGTTATTATAAGCTTATTGCCTATTTAGCTAAAGACAGCCTTTCTTGTTGTTTGTGTTTAATGAGTTTAGCAGTTTTGGCTCTTTTAGATTTTCCATTTTGTGATTAATGAAAAGTCTTCCAGTTCTTTGTATCCAGTAAAGGTTTCAACTTTTAGAGGGTGCACATTTTAGAGTTCAGCAATGATCCAATAGAAAGATTTTGATCACTGTTTTAAACTGTGTATATAAAAATTCTATTGATTTTCATTTTCTTCCCTTTTTTAATACAATAACATTACCTGTAGAAGATACCTCGTGTATGTGAAATTTCCAATCCAAAAAAAAAAAAAAAAAAAAATCACCTGGGTTAAAATCATTTCCCCAATCTTTTTTATTATCTGTGTTAGCTTAAGATAGACATCACAATAAAATAAATGTTAGGCTAAGCTCAGTTGGATTGTGCATCTAAAACACGCTTGTAACTACAGTTTGATGGAGAGCTGCTACTAAACACCCTAAACATAACAAGTTGCCAGAAATAGGGTCACAAGCATAAAATCCTAATTACAATCAGGGATATTTTCACATTAAGAGAGGTTATTTCAGGACCAGGGTCCTCAGGGGCCACTTCCATGACAAGGAGCAATGGGGTGCTGTCAGTTTTCTCTGTTCTGTGGTGCCTTAAATATATACTAGCTCATTCACAAAACTTCAAGGCTGCTTTCAGACTGGTGGCGAGGTTGCGGTGCGGTTACCTCTTTCTCATGCCATAGAACCCTGCCTAGGGCGAGATGCTCAGTACCGCTCACTGCCGCCTGGACTCAAATCTGCAGACGCTGCAGTGTGAGTGACTGATGATGGGGTGCCTGTTACACATAGCTTGCCAGGAAAAAGGTAAGTCCTTTTTCTTTCTCTATATATTTCCTTTCTCTATGTATTTCTCTAAAACAGAGGGATGTTAGCAACTGTAAATGTGAGAGCTATTAGGAAACCCCTCTTGTCCCCCCCGCGCCCATTAGAATGTTATACCATCATATCCTGCTACCCTGTCACACATAACTATCCTCTTACGCTCTATGATCCCCTATGGCTCCGTAAGAAAAGGGAACTGTAACTGCAAGTGGGGGACACTTGCGGCTAACTCCCTCTAAAATTTCATCACTACGGCACTATCAGAAGACAGTGTTCTCCCCAGAAAGTTTTTTCAGCCGAGTGGTAAAAAAAAAGTGGGCGGGGCAAACACAGCAAATGTAGTGCTTTCAGTTTATGCCAAAAGGATCCAGTACCCTTTTATTGTGTCAGTATTCTACATTCCCCCTATACTTTGTTCCAACCTTCTAATGCCAGGCTTGTTAGTCTGTCCAATTTTTCCATTTTTTCATATTATGACCAAATAGTTCAGTGCTGAGTTTTTTGATCTAACGTTCTAGTGTTCCATGTTTTAATAGTGTATTCTCTTATAATAGTATGATGTGTAGAGATGAGGGAGCAAGATTTGTCATTTCGATCTTGCGGGGAATCGGGCCTTTCTCGCTTACTGAACATGTAAGCGAGAACTGCCTTGCGATTTGCCATGAGGTCGTGTTCTCGCCGAACAAACGAGGGAAAAAGTGGGGGGCAGTAGCGGCGACTATTTCCGGCGAATCATTTGCTCCCAGGATGCCCAACAAGGCCCAGCAGCCAATCAGGAGAGATCTGACCACAGGCATATATACAGGGAAGGAGGGACTGGTTAGTCACTCCATCTTGTGTTCTGTGTGAAGGATAGAAGCAGGGAGAGACATGCATTGTGACAGGGACAGTTTAGGAGCCTTCTGTATATATACAGATATTTCAGTTTGGTACAGAAAAATGTCTGTCCTACTATAAAAAAATACAGATATTTCAGTCTTTGAAACCTCTTGCTATTTACCAATGAAGCCTATTTGGTACAGAAAAATTTCTGTCCTACTATAAAAAAATACAGATATTTCAGTGTTTAATACCTGTTCCTATTTATCAGAGAAACTGTTTGGTACAGGTGCATTTTTGGCCAAATAAGTAAAAGATGAGTGGTAGACGCAGGGGAAGGAGTTGTGTTGCAGAACCTGCCGCATCTGGCAGGGGCCATACTCCTCGGGAATCTGCCACTGTAGGAAAGCAGCAGCAAACTGTTGGAGGTAGCAGCACAAGTTGTCAAACAGGTCTGGGATGTGTGCGGAGCACCAGTACGCTGGTAGATGTAATACCTAGCAAATTTGGTGATTCTAACACGTATAGGGGCTTTGCTATTAGTGTTTAAAGTCGGCTCATTGACTTTTATAGAACTCGCAAAATCGGTTTGCCGAAAAATTTTGCAGACCCATTGTAAGTCAGAGGCCTTCTCGCTTATCCCTAATGATGTGGTTTAGCTTACATTCGCAGTACAAAAACATTGACCACGCATACATGTGTGAGATTGAGCACTTTTTTTTTTACATTATAGGAAAGCCCCTGATGATACATTACCGGTGACACAAATATCCAAGGAGGCTGCAAATTTACCCTTCAGCCTTTACCACAATGGCAGTAAAGACGTAAAGGGAGGTGTCCTCCCCCAAAAATGGGAAAACAAAAACACATAAAGGGGAAAGTCACTCTTTATATTACGTTAAAATGTAGTGATGCTTTTTACTTTATTTTTAGAGCATTTACTTTACTTTTAGAGCATTGTGCAAGATGGGGGCAGGACAGCCAGTGTCCCCCTCTCATCATATTTTGCCCATATTTTATAAATAAAAAAAATTAAAACCTGTGAAATGTATTCACCTGAGTGTGCATGTACAATTACGACATCAGCAGCGCAGTGTGATAGCTGTGTGTGTGTAGAGTCTGCATGTCATATTCTGCAGCCTAACAACTCACTGTGATCAAACCTTCAGATCTCAGATATGAGGGTGACAAGTTTAAAAACGTGAAAATTGAACATTTAGGTTGCTGTTGCAAAGGGGGGTGTATCTAGGAGCCCAAAAAAGAAAATGCAAGTTTAGGGATCCCCGGGGCCACTTAACCTCCCTAGAGGTTCATTTCTTTCCGGGTTTTATATGTCTAAAAGCGGTACATTGTTTTTCGTGAAAATTTATTTTACAGTATAATAGTATGAGTATAATAAAGTTTGAAACAAAATCATTTAAAAACAATAAATTGAATAAATTAAAAAATATATATTAAAAAAAAAAAAATTAATATTTTTTAAATTAAAAAAAAATACATTATACTCATACTATTATATATACTGTAAAATAAATGTTCTTGAAAACAATGTACTGCTTTTACACATAAAAATCCAATGTATTGCAATACAGTTATTTTGTATTGAATGCAATACAAATGGATTTTGAATTTCCCGGCCGGGACATACACACGCACCGACGTCACCGGGAACTGCCCCAGTGACTCATCGGATGCAGAAGCAGGAAGAAGAAAGAAGATGGACATCGCGACGCTGAACGGTGTGGGACCCCCGCGGATTAGGTAAGCGCTGTATTTACTAACCTTCCATAGGTGTTCCAACTCCGAGTCACACTCGGGGTTACCGCTAGGGAGGTTAAATGGCAAGGAGAATTGGTGTGGGGCCAAATTTATACCTACCTTTCACAACACTATAATTGTAATACTATGCTACCCTTTCTGCTTCTGTTCTTTAAACCCCAATTTCTCTGCAATGGGAAGGTGTAGGCAGTAAATTAAGGTGTATTTTTCAAAAAGTACAACGTGAGTGACACATATTTTATTAAATCAATGTAAGAAAAGGAAACATGGTAAAGTCCCTTGATAGGGATATGCCTTGCTTACTAAATAGAGAATCGTCTAAGTGTTGCAACAAAGGTACATAAAGCTCACAAATCTCAAACCCGATGCGTTTCGCCAGAAGGCTTCATCAGGGGATGTGCAAGGAGAGTCAGAGCATCCGTACAGTAAGGTATAAACAGAAATGATCATGAATATTGTAATAAATTATACATAATAACACAAGAGTAACAGGTCAGACCAAGATTATATAATTAATGACTAAGCAGTAAACAATTAGGTGTTCCTGCATAGTGTATGAATCAATGTATCTCATTCATTTATATTATACAATCTATAGTAATCTACATACAGACAAAAGATGATATCAAGTTTGTTATGAAAGGGGGAGAGCTAGTATTCTTTTGCTATTTGCTGGTTAGCAAAGAGATTTTCCTAATCACACACAATATCCAATGTATTCCATAACAAAAAAACTGTTTTCAGCTTTATAGTGTATATATTGGTCATTGTGAAAAAAGGAGAAAAAGAGAAAGATTAACTTACTCAATTGTGAAGATGACACAAATATACATAAAGGTGGCGTTTTCTGCTGTTGAGAGGGGAGTTTTGGTGTTGCTGCAGTATCTGGATCTGGATCCAGATAGAATGGCCCAAATAAGTTGCATCAAGGAGGTCCCAGTAATATTTACTAGCAGGAGTGATACCTATGGGTATTATTAGGATTAGTGGTAAGTATACACAAGTTCATTGATATAATAGAGTTCTTTTTCATCAAAAGCAAAAAGAGTATATTAACCTCCCTAGCAGTTAATTTCTTTCCGGTTTTATGTCTAAAAGCGGTACATTGTTTTTCTGAAAATTTATTTTACAGTATAATATAATAGTATGAGTATATTAAAGTTTGAAACACAAAATCACGTAAAAATAACAAATTAAAAAATCTATATATTAAAAAAAAAAAAAGTTTAATTTTTTTTTAAAAATACATATTATACTTAAATACTGAAAAATAAATGAATAAATGTTCTTGAAAACAATGTACTACTTTTACACTTATAAATCCAATGTATTGCATTCAGTACAGTTATTTTGTATTAAATGCAATACAAATGGATTTTGAATTTCCCGCCCCGCCGGCAACGTACACACGCACCGACGTCACCGGGAACTCCCCAGTGACTCATCAGCTGCAGAAGCCGGCCGGAAGAAGAAAGAAGAAGACGGAGATCGCGGCGATGGACGACGTAGGACGACGTAGGACGCCAGAGGATCACATAAGGCTGTATTCACGATTACCTTCCATAGGATTACCTACCCCGAGTGTGGCTTGGGGTTACCACTTTTAGCAACTTTTTTCTACCCCGAGTCACACTTGAGGTTACCTCTAGGGAGGTTAAGTAACAATGGTATTGATGAGAGGATATAATAAAGGGAGGGAGAGGGTTATCAACTCTCAGGATTAGTGCATCATAACCATAGTACAGTATATAGTCATATGGAACTGCTAATTACTCTATTTATGAATTGAGTCAAAAATAAGTGGTAAAAATATTATTTCCAGAATGATTGATAAAACCTATAAAAAGGATAAGGCTTATCTTAAACAATTGCAGCTGAAAAGGATAAGAAGGGATATGCAAACCGCATGTACAGCCAGAAAATCGCTCAAGTCACAGCAGCAGCAACAACTGCTGTTTTATGCCCAGGGATGGAATGGCGTCCTTGTGTATCACTGGCGTGTGCGTCGCGTGTGACGTCATCACGCCCGGATGTGAAGATCCAATGAAGTACTTCCGCCCTCACTGTGATGGCCATAACCCGCGGTTGTACAGGCAGCTATTTGGCTGCCTGATATTCCACACATAAAGTGCGGGCTAATGGAACAGATGAGGTTATTATCCCAGTGCTTATATAGTTTCTGGGATAATGTTAAATCCCCTGATTGTCGCGAGGGGGAAAGGGAGGGGCAGCATCGGGGGCGGAGAGATGGATGTGAACATTGGATGATTGATGGGAAGTGTCTGTTAGATGGATAATGCATCTGTGTATAAAGGATGTGTTAAAATGGATATCGTATAAATTAAATGCAAATAAAGACATCACCATTTGGTTATAATATACCAATTAAAACAATCTTTATGGATGCACAAGGATAATTAGTGGATCATTGCTAATGTCATTACCACTGTCAAGATTATTATGTATGTAGGTGTAGATATTGATAATCCACTCATTAATGTGATATATGTACATACACTAGGGTCATTGATGAAATGAAAGTTAATATTATTTTAGCTGAAAATCTTATTACAGCTATTGTTAAGTATCCGTCAAACATATATCTTAAGGCCAGATTGCACAAAAAGTGTGTTTCAAATGTAACACTTTGTTTTACCATAAGTCATATATTAACATATTGACATGATTGTTAACAGTTCAGAATAGTAAGTGGCTTGGAGATTTTTTAAACAATTTCACTTTATTGTAAATCTTGGTGATATGAATATGTACATGCTTGTTTGAACATATAATGATAATGACTTGGATTCTGCAAGATGAGTAGTGGCTTACACTTCTTAGGTAGAAAAGGAGGAGAGGTTACAATATATATAATATTATAATAATATAGATATAATAAAGGAGGAGATAGATTTACAAATCCATAATGGGGTGAAAATAGATTATTGATCATACAGGTCATAATTATACAGGGTGGATTGCCTATCATATATAGGTCAGCGTACCAAGATGGTATAAAGAGAAGTGTTGTTACAGTAGTATGTAACGGGGAAGGAGTTAAGATTTAACTAGATAGTAAAAGTTGGAAACTCAATGTCATTTAAACCCGTTTTTTTAGTTGCTTGCAAGTTAAAAATCCATTTGGTCTCACATCTTATTAATTTTATGTCAATGTCACCACCACGTGGGTTGGCGGGCACATGCTCCAATGCGTAAAACTTGATCACCCTAGGATTATATTTATGCTTCGTACCAATATGGTAACTCAATGGTGTTGTTATCCTGCCTGAGGTTATTGAGTAGATGTGCTCATATATCCTTTTCTTGAGTTGCCTTTTGGTTTTGCGTATGTAGAATGATCCACATTCGCATGTGATCAGGTATATTACAGATTCAGTTGTACAATCTATGTATGCATTGGGGCGAGGGACTTTTCCATTAGGAAGTGTAAAACATAGTGCTTCATTTACCCATTCGCATTGGGAACATTTACCACATCGGAATATTCCATTGGTGCTATATGCTTCTGATTGTTTCATCATGAAATGGCTATGTACCAAATGGTCCTTCAAAGAGGGGGATATTCTATAAATAATTTGTGGTTTGTCAGCCAGAAATTTACATAGTTGATGTTCTGATACTAATAAATGCCAATGCTTACTGCAGATATTCAAAAATATTTCATGATTTTGATGAAATTTGGTCACTAAGGGAATGCCTTTTAATTTAGAGGTAGGTGTGTTTTTGTTTGATAGGAGTTCTGTCCTAGACTTGTTATATGCTTTTTGAAAGGATTTGTTCAAGAGTTTTTTTGGGTTCCCTCTGGCTTACCCTCTTATTTGCAGCGCTTTAGCTTCCATCTTAAAGTCTTCATCATTAGAACAATTCCTACGGAGTCTCACATATTGGCTATATGGGATACTCCTTTTAAGGGTTTGAGGATGGCCACTGGTGTCATGCAATATCGTGTTCCCGGTAGAAGTTTTCCGATAAAGGGTTGTGTTGAGTTATCTTCGTTAATGCCTAGTAGAAGGTCCAGAAATGGTAGTTTCTTCATACTTTACTGTATATGAATTTTAGGTTGAAGGTATTGGTTTGTAGTGTTGTAAAGAATTCCAATAGGGTTTCAGGAGAGCCAGACCAGAGTATTAGGTACATCGTCGATATATCTCCTCCAAAGTAACAGGTGTTCTTTAAATTTGTTATTGAGGGACTTCATGATATTTCTTTCCCACTCTCCAAGACATATGTTCGCATAGGTCATCATCAAAGGTAAAAAAAATTCTTCTCATGGATGAATTTGAGCAGTGATAAGATGAAGGTATTTCGTGATTGGTACTGTGGGATTTCACGTTCCATACAAATTCTGACCATCTCGATTTCTTTGTCATGGGGAATGCTGCTGTATAATGCCTTGATGTCAATGGCAACTAGTATTGTGTTAGAGGGTACACAAAGATTATTGGTGAATTTTAAGAGCTCTATCGTATCTTTGAGGTAAGATGGCAATTGAATGACTTACGGTCTCAAATAGGAATCTACTAATTCACTGGCATTCATGGTCAGTGAATGGATTCCAGATACAATAGGTCTACCACTAGGGTCAGTGGGGATCTTGTGAATTTTTGGCAGAATGTAAAACGTTGGGGTAAAAGGTTGGATTCAAAGGTAATCTTTTGTTTTCTGATTAATAGGGCCTTCAGATTGAGCTTCATATAGGAGTAGATTAAACTCTTTCTTGTAGTTGTCTATTACGGTCTTGTGAATGGGTTTATACCATTCTGGGTTCTTAAGTATCTTCAGACAAATAGATTTATAATGTGGTGTGCTTGGAACTACCACATTATCTCCATTGTTGAATGGTTTGATAATTATGTCTGTATTTTTCTTGAGTGATTGTACAGCAACAGTTTGATCCGTTTAAAAATTGACAAAGCTTCTATGAGGTGAGGGTGTTGTACCTAAGATGTCCTTAGTGACCATATCTACAAATAATTGGATCAACGGAAACTGCGTGATCTGTGGAAAGAAAGTTGATTTAGGTCGTCTTGAGATATCCATAGATTCTTGTTTCTGATTGAGTTTGACTTCCACAAATATTTGTCTTTCATGTATAAATGTATTTCATTTTCAGTTAGTAGTTGCATAAGGTCTTTTAGTACTCTGAAATCCTGTGAGCTATATTGATAGAATTCCTTTGGGATTGATGAGGGTTGAGGTTTAGGTGTTTTTTCATAGAGATACTTCAACGCTAGATTTCTAGCGAATAGATAAACGTCTTTGATGATTTCAAAATTGTCACTGGCATATGGAGGGGCAGAAGGATAGGCCTGGTTTCAACACTTCTTCTTCCGTAACCGATAGTTTGTATGATGACAGATTAATAATATTTAGGTCCCTGGCTCTTTGTATAATGGTCCATTAAACTTTTTCTAGCTAATGGTGAAGCTAATTGTGTGTGTAGGATATCCTGGGATCTATTTGTTGTGTCTTTGAAAGGTAATGTTCTCTCCAATGTTTTTCGAAGAGTTGAATCCTTGGGAATTGATCCTAGGAGAGATGTTGAGGAGCCAGCTGTATGCGTGGATATGTTTTCCATGTAAAACTTGGTGCCAGGGATAGTTCCAATGGTGATGGACTTGTCACTGTTAAGGGGACATTGGATTCAGTTGGAGGGCAGGAGAAAAGCACCTCTCCCGCCAAAGTGGAGACAGCTGTATCAGTTGTAACTTAGTTGTTCTCTAGGGTTGGTGTTCTTTTAGGTTCTTAACCAAGTTCATTATGGTAGCTTTTTTTTTTCTTCTTCCCTTTAGTCGTTACCTCCAGTTGGGAAAATTCCTGTGATATTGGGGCTGGAATACCAGAATGAACTGGGGCAGCCGTAGTTGGCGGAATAGAGGAAGGTGGCGTCACATTGATTTTGGGTTCCATTTTGCATGTGAATGTTGATGTTGGGGACTTCCATTTGTATGCTCATTTATTGATAAAGGCCCATTTATCCCGTTGAAGTTTTTTTATCCTTCTTTGTAAAGATGCTGGTATTATATTTTTCCAATTGTTTCTTAAGGTCTAGGAATTTTTCTTGAAAGATGGATGAATCACTAATGTTTCCATTCTGCGATTGAAGAGATTGGATCTCAAGATCTATTTTAGTCATTTCTTCTTCATAGTGCGCAGCAAGATTTCTCAATAAGGTTTCAGAGCATATATTCAATGCAGTCTCCCAGGCTTCCTTTAAATGTTCCGGATTTTTTATGTTAGGAAACAGTTGTATTCTCAATCCATAAGGATTGCATTTTTCCTCATTGTACTTCCTAAGATATTTGGCGTGCCAGTGTAACATTGATTTGCGTTCTAACAGGTGCCTGAATTTCAAGAGTAACACTTCCAAGTGTGGCGTTGCAAGTTTCTGAGCATAGCAAGAATCTTCAATTTGAGACATGAAGCTGTTCCTGTCTGTATTAAGAATATCTATGGTACTAGTCAAGCAGATAATATCATGCAATTTCAGAAGGTACGAGGTACAGGAGAGTCATTAAGGAGAAGGGTGTAAACTCAGACACCCCATGGAGCAAAACATATGCAAAAAACATGGACACCCCACCTATGATAAAAGAGATATACTGGCCAACCCTGTAATTAGTCAAACTATGAAAAAAGTAGAAAGAAGACAGGGATTTTTGGCCATAAAATAAGGTGTATTTTTCAAAAAGTGAAAACATAAGTTTTAAAGAGTGACACATATTTCATTAAATCAGTGAAGGAAAAGCAAACATGGTAAAATCACAGTTGGACTATGAAGGCGTCCCTTGAAAGGATTATGCTTTGCTTACTAAATAGAGAATCGTCTGACTAAGTGTTGCAACAAAGGTACAAAAAGCTCACAAATCTCAAACCCGACGTGTTTCGCCAAAAGGCTTCATCAGGGGATGTGTAAGGAGAGTCGGGGCGTTTGTACAGTAAGGTATAAACAGAAATGATCATGAATATTGTAATTGATTATACATAATATTAACACAAGAGTAACAGGTCAGACCCAGATTATATAATTTAATGACTGTAATAAGCAATTTCAGACCACGCTCCTGTCCAGTTATCCTTGCTGACAGCAACCCCTAAGGGAGACACTATTATCTGGCATTTCCCCTCCTTTCTATACAATGACCACGCTTTTCAAGCAGAATTACGGTCAGTGCAGCATACATTTGTTGCAACAGGCGTTACAAGAACTAGGCTGTGCACAACACCTTAAAGATCACCCTTCCCCCGCCACCAAGGCCACCTGGTTCGAGGCCAAGAGAAATTTTGACAGCGGTCTTGATCGGTACGAACAGTTCAAATGAAGGCATATAGACTTGCGCTTTCATAAATATGGGAACAAGTCAGGAAAAATGTTGGGCAACCTAGTTAGTAATCCATAGTGACAATGGAATTGTCACAACAAAACTACACAACACAACAAACTAATGTTCTTTTGGCTAACAGGCTGGCTTTCTTAAAATTATAACTAATTTCACCACCCCAGGTGGGCTTTGTCTGAGGTCGATCAGCAGTGACTAACATTCGCAAAGTTATAACAGCGTTGGAGTTTGCGAAGGGGCATCAAAAAGGAGGACATGGGCATTATAACTACTGATGCCATGAAGGCCATTGATAGTGTCATCTGTGTATTAATCTCCTGGCTCTTTTCTGTTCTCAGTCGGATTGGATTACTGGGCCCTTATCTCTCACTGCTCTCGGCCATGTACAGCTCACCACACGCAAGGGTACACACACCAGGTTTTTTTAATCCCCTATCATACAGTTGGAAGGAGATACCAGACAAGGGTGCCCTCTCTCCCCATTATTATTCAATCTCGCGCCTCATTTTTTTTTTGTTTTGTTTTGTTTTAAGCGTTTCCCAGGATTGGATGGTTTGACTGTCTGTGATGGGGAAATCAAAACAGTGTTTTTCGCTGATGATCTTTTCCTATTTACCTCAGTTACGACCAAAGACATACCATTTATTCAACGCACCTTTACTCTTTTTGAGCAATGCTCGGGACTGAGGAACATGTGGACAAAAGCAAAATCCTCCGACATGCATACAGATTGGACTAGAAACTCCCCATTCCTACTGGTTTGACCTTGGTATCAAAATAAGCAAAAACCCTTCCTCATTATACTTTTTAAATTACCCACCCTGATAAAAGATACAAAGGGATTTAAAACTGTGGCAGAATTGACATTTACTTAAAATAATGTCCTTTTCCTAGAAGCCACGAACGTGAGCAGATGGTGAGAAGAACTAAATATCGAAGACCTCACTGACAAAATTATCCAGGGATATCAAACGGTTAGGAAATCAATAATTGCTGAATCTTGTAGAGAAACCCAATTTAAAATGTTCCCACCAAGCATATAAAGTGTTCAGACCCCAAGGAGGTGGTAGAGACAAGAGATAAACCCAATTTCAAAATGTCCAAAACGCAAAGCACCCTCCGCCACACTGGTTTATTGATTTTGGTCTTGTCCTCTAATTACACACTACTGGCAGAGGATACATTAACACGGTTACAGGATACTTTGTCCATGCAAACCCAACCTTGTGTCTGTTTGGAAGCTGGGATGACCTCCCCAATGTTGTGCAGGGTAAGGGAGCGAGAGGATGGATTTCTTTATGCCTTTTGGAAGCGAGACATGCCTTGCTCTCAGCATGGACCAACCCTCTCCCCCCAAAGATCTATCACACACGGCCTGAGAATATTTTCTAGAGTGTTAGATGCAGAATTAATCAATGGTAAGCATATTAACAAATCTTTTGATAAATGGTACTATTTCCTGCTCAATCTTTATCAGTTCCAGGACAGGGTAAAGTCTGGGAATCAATGTATCTTTGTGTTAGAAATGATGACAAAAAACTTTAATAAAAACATGAAGTGATTGGAATCTTGTTTAGTATTTTGAAGTGTCTTCTGTGGTCAACTTGCTCCCTCCCTCCCCCCCTTTTTATTCTTCTTTGTCTTTTATTTTCAGTGATTGTACGTGCCCCCCTCCCCTTCCCCGGTTATTTTCTTACCCTACTGAGTTTTACCTGTTGCCCCGCCCCTACAACAACTCACTACTGTCTACTTGTTCAGTTGTTTGTAATATACAAAACTGTTAACAAAAAGCTTTGAGTGAGCTTCTGAGTTTGGTCAGAAAAAGGCAGAGCAGCTTGGTCTCTTTTAGTAGCCTGTGAGCCCCCTTTTTCTACACCAGAAATACTTTTAATGCTCAAAATTAAGCACAGATGCTGTTATTGATCTCTTTTTAGAAACACAAACTGACCTGGAGCAAGAATGAAGAGAGTAGTGACTTCAACTTGTCTACTACTGAACTACTGCGAGTTCTTGATCATTGTATTGTATGCATGTTCTGGGTCTATACCTAAGAAGTAGAGGCTGCTAGCATGTTAAGAAGAATAACAATGCTTTGCCTATACGGGTTCAGAGGGCTCCCAGTCTGCTCTTCAGTTCTGGTTTTTAGGACTTTGCCTGCCACGATATGCTCTATTTTGAAGCAGAATTTGGGCTATGTACACGCGTTGGATAAAAGTAGTTGAAAACGAATGATAAATGACTGATCGTTCAAAAAGAAAAAAAAAGTGCATAATGGCAGGCCAACAATGCTGATGAGCGAGGGATGTAGTTTGTAATGAATGATCATGGCGGATCAGTTTGTGTGATGATCCTTATCTATCGTGTGTAGGGTCGTGTACTGATCGTGGATTAAAGTGCGCATGCCACATGTCACATCCTCCCGGGTGATGCGAGTGGGGATGTCCCGCCCTGCCTCACCCCCTGAATCACCAATGATTGTTGCTGCTCGCATCACCAGTTAGATGCAATGCACAATGCAGGGCTTCTGCATTGTGCATCACATCTTCTGGATGATGCGAGCAGCAAAGAGTGTTGGTGGATGCAGGGGGTGAGCCAGGGCGGGACATTGCCACTCGCATCCCCCAGAATGTGTCACATCTTCCGAGGTTATGCAAGTGAGGATGTCCCACCCTGCCTCACCCCTTGAATCACTAATGACCGTTGCTGCTCACATCACCAGTTAGATACAATGCAGTGCTTGCATCACATCTTCCGGGTGATGCGAGCAGCAAGGAGTGTTGGTGGATGCAGGGGGTGAGCCAGGGCGGGACATCCCCACTCGCATCACCGGGGAAGATGTGACACCTTCCGGGTGATGCCAGTGGCGATGTCCCACCCTGGCTCACCCCCTGCATCCACCAACGTTGCTGCTGTCAAGGATGCTGACCATAGTTTCCATTTCAGTATGGCTCATTGGTGTAGGTCTCCTCCTTTGTCTCTCTGTATTGTTTTCTCTCCGTCATGTTTTGTATTTCTGAGAAAAACAGAAAATTGTGTCAGAGGACAGGAAACGGAAGGATTGCTGGGTATTCTGGAAAGAAAGATAGCACGTTTCAATAGCAGGTTTCGTTTTAGTGATATTTGCGAGAACATTCTTTTCCGGAGCATTCTAATAAGGTAGGTGTGGGCTCTTTGCCTGTTTCTATTATTTTATTTGAGTGGGTGCTTTACATTCAAGTTGACTAAACATTTTTTTTTCTTCAGTTTTTACAGGGTTAATGGCCTATGATGAATTTAACAACCCAGACTTCATTTGTGAGTTAATTGAACTCTACCGATCCTTTCCATGTCTATGGTTAAATCTGGGGAGTGTTCAAATAGGCATCCTTTAATGAAGGCCTACGATGCAATAGTGCAGCTGTGCCAAACCATAAATCCCACTCCGAAAATCAACTATATGAAGCACAAAATTAAAAAAACTTGCGCATCGTGTTTAAGAAAGAACTAAAAAAATGAAGGCTTCACATCAGTTAGGTGCTGGCGCAGAGGATGTGTGTTGTACCTAAATTGTGGTACTTTTATCTGCTATCTTTCACCTTTGATCATAAGGAAAGTCGTCCGTCAGTGTTCAGCCTGGCAGATGACAACAATGGTGCAGGGACGAGCACACAGAGCCTGGATGACACTCTAGACATTTTAATGGCACAATGTAAGTGACCAACAAGTAATTTGATTGCATAACTCAGAAATGGTTTACAAAAATAAAACATTTTTACTGATTTTAATTGATCTTAAAGACAATGCTAAACTGTTTTTCTATCCTGCCATTTCACTGCTCCAGTTGTACTGCAGTACTGCATGTACCAAATACGGTTTTCTTTATCTGACACTGTAGCATTCTGTGGTACTGCATGCTGAAGATCTACCAGACCAGTATATTGGGTGCTGCTTTTCCCCAGTGCCATGTGTGCTGCTGTAGCAGATTCTTGCTCCATTTGTGGGCCAAAAGGTGAACTGCAACTGTTCAGACGCAGAAATGCCCAGATTAATAGCACTATGAAATATTCGGAATTTGCTTGGAATGCCAAATGCATTTTCAACCACCCTCCTCACACGAGAAATCTTGTAGTTGTTGATTTTTTTTTCTCTTGGCCCAAATTCTTCAGAGGGAATGGTTTCAATAAGTTATCATGTAAGGCAAAAGCTTCATCTGCGACAGACACAAAGTTCATACCCTCTACATTTTGGGTGTTACTAGGAAGGTGCAGTTGCTTATTGACCAGCTTTTGGTGAAATGGCGTAGCTTCCAGTGTAAGCCGTGTACCGGGGGCTTTCTAGGATACAGCGAAGTCACGAACAGAGAATACAACACGGATGCCAGCTCATATAAAAAAAAAACGTACTTTACTGCGTAATATTACAATAAACAAAATTCCAAACAATAACCCAAAGAAAACACATTAAATACATTCACCCCAGAGGTCAGCACAGCGTCCTTTTCAAGATTGGTTAATATGACCTGCCACATACATAGACCCTAACTCACTAACTATTGCAGGTCTAATCTCAGTCTCTGGTATTTCAGGCGCCAATCCTACACACACAGTCCTTGCAAGATCTCTGCTCTCCTCCTTCCTGTTTCCTCTCCTCAGAACAACCACACCTCCTAACAATATACAAATACTGGCCACTTGTTTAGCTGTGCTCAGAAACAGCGGCATCTTGTGGCTAAAATGCAGAACAACAGTAGTCCTATATTTTATTACAAACATTGAACACATGTGCTGTTTTCTCAATCTCACACCAGGACCCCTCCATCAGACATGCTTTACTAATATTGACCAAAACAAACTCATAACACGCGTTCACTATTGTCATTAGCACATTGCCTAAAAACCCCCTTGTAATTGTAGTAGAATGATTCACTGTCTGCAGTTGGGGTGATCCTTACATGTTTCCCATCAATTGCTCCTACACAATTTGGTAAGTTCCAAAATTGTTTGAATACTGCAGCTATGCTCAGCAATTCCTCTGGTGTATCAGGAAACTGAAAGGAGAACACAACAAGAGTTAATGGGTATGATAATAACTTATTTAACTATTTTCTTTTCTTTATTGCAAGACTTCCTCTAGTGACCATGCGGAGACTCCACATGCTGCAACATCCGCTATGGTTGTTAAACAGGAGATGGAAACGAAAACAAGATCTTGAAAAGAAGCAAATGTTGCAGCAAGCTATGGCCATACTCAACCATCAAGAGGATGAGTCTGATGCCTTTGGTTTCAGCGTTGCTGCAAAAATGAGGAAGATGACCACATAACAAAAATGTGTGGTGAAGCTGATTGTCACCGACATGGTCAACAAAGGGTTGGTGCAGCAATTCAATTCAACTCACACTACCCTACTTATACCTTACCCACTCCGTACCAGTAGCCTCACCCACCTCCTGTGTCTAGTTACCCTCCATCCCACCAATATGAGCCCTTCCTCCATTCAGCCAAGTGACTAAGATTTTGGCAATGAAAGCCACCAGTACACTAATTTGTAATAGAGAATGTTTAAACCTTGTTTTTGCACTTTTGTTGTTGTTGTTTCTGCACAATAGTTTTTTTTTCTTTATTTGTACCGTTGGTATTTATTTCACTAATTTTTATGTTGCAGTTTTACTAATCGTTGCACTTTGTTAAATAAATGGTATATATATATTTTTTAAACCAAATGTTTATATTCATTCGCGTAATAATTGTATAAGATACTTATCTACCTATCTTTCAAGCATTCCATAATTGCCGCACATGTTTCGGGGATGATATGACCCATTGCTTGCAGCAAGATCCCAAAAGAGAACTTCGTATCTGGCAGGCATTTTCCAGTAGCAAGGAATGTCAATGTGATCAACCTCTGTTAAACTGGTATGGACTTTCTCATGCAGGTATCTTGTTTCTGGAGAAAAGGTCCTCTAGGGATGTCAAGCGCAGTTGACATAGCATATTCTCATGGGAAACGGTGTCTCAAGCCATCAACTAATTGTTACTGTGTTTCTTCACAACTTGTCCTTGCACATCATGTTCATCTTATTCAAGATATATATGATAGCAAGGGCTGCTTTCTTCATACGTGAGAACATATGGAAAGGCATATTGCAGAGAAAGGTAACTGAACAGTGTTCAGGACGAACGTTCGTTGGCAAAATTAACGACTGTTCATGACCACTTTCTTTTTGTCTTACTCAGAGCCCTGACTTCCACTACGTCACTTCCTACTGTACACATAATTTCCTGCATCTTTCAAGCAATCGCATCTAATGTCTGTACTTTATCAGTCAATTATCTTTGAACGTTCGTATCATTACAGTATGTACAGAATCGTGCACAATATGGTTGTTTAAAACAATTGTTAATCCGTCATTAATCGTTCATTTTCCAACAACTTTTATCTGACGTGTGTACGTAGCCTAAATCAAAAGCCAGCACAAAGGAAGGAAATGACGCAGACTAAGCTGTATGAAGCAGACACAAACAAATGCAATGAGGTCTGGCATTAAGCGACTTATTGTAAACTGAACGGTTATATGTTGGAGTTGAAATGTTTTCTGAACAGCCTAAAAGTTGCTTTAGATGTAGGCAGATATAAAAGACACAAATTATTGCAGCTCTGTATTTAATAATACATCAATAAAGTGAACATGTTCCCAGATGCATTCTAATTTTTTGAACAAGCCCCTTATTTATGTATTTGTAAGCATTGTGAAGAAATTATCGTTCCAAATTTACAGCTTGGGATCTAAAATAGATTAAATAAATCTCCAGCTTTCATTATAAACTCAAATTCAAAATGTGCAGTTTAATGAGATTTTAAAGCCATGTGCCATCCACACTGATTACATTAGATTTTGAGCTGCCTTGAGGGACAGTTAGTGACAAGACTATGGACTTTGTAAAGCGCCGCACAATATGTGGGTGCTATATAAAAACTATTTATTAGTCAATAATTATAATAAAGTTTAAAATAAACTATTTATTGATTTAAATGTTAAAAACACATTACCATATGGAATCCAAGATTTTGTAAGACAAAGCTCTTTTAAAGCTCTTTGAAAGTATTTTTACCCCCTTTACTTCAATTTTGTTATGTTGCAGTTTGATGCTTCAATCGTTGGAATTTTTGTTTTCTCCCTAATCTACACTCAGTACCTTGTAATGATAAAATTAAAACAGAATTATTGACAGTATTGTATAATTGTTAAAAATAAGAAACTGAAATATAACATTTACACAAATATTTAGACCCTTTATTTAGTATTTAGTTGAAGCACCTTTGGCAGCATTTACAGCCTCAATTCTTTTTAGGTATGCTGCAACAAGCTTTGGGCACCTGGATTGGGGTTTTTTTTGCTGTTCCTCCTTGCAAATCCTCCCAAGTATAGTCAGGTTGGATGGGAACCATCGGTGGACAACCATTTTCATGTCTCTCCAGAGATGTTTCATGGAGTTCCAAGTCATGACTTTAGCTTAGCCACTCTAGGACATTCAAAGAGTTGTCCCTAATCCACATCTGCGTTGTCTTTGCTGTGTGCTTTGGGTCATTGTCATGTTGGAAGGTCTGAGGTCCTGGGCACTGTTACAGGTTTTCATTGACAAGCTCTCTGTACTTTGCTCAATTCAGCTTCCCCTCAACCCTGACCAGTCTCCCAGTCCTTGCTGCTGAAAAGCACCCACCACCACCATGCTTCATTGTTGGGATGGTATTGGGCAAGTGATGAACAGTGTCTGGTTTCCTCCAGATGTTGACAATTGAGGCCAAACAGTTCAATGTTGGTTTCATCAGACTAAAGAATCCTGTTCCACAGTCTGAGAGTCTTTCAGGCATTTTTTCTTTTTTGCGAACTCTGAGGCTTTTTGTGTATTGGACAAGAGGAGAGGCTTCTGTCTAGCCATTCTGCCATAAAGCCCAGATCAGTGCAGCTATAGTTGTTCTTCTGAAAATAAGTCTCCACACAGAATTTCTGGAGCTCAGTCAGATTCTTTGTCACCTCTGTCATGAAGGCCCATCTCTCTCAATTGCTCAGTTTGGCCAGGAGACCAGCTGTTGGTCCTGGTTGTCCCGAAATTCTTCCATTTGAGAATTATAGAGGTCACCAGGGTTTTCACCAATCCTGTCTCTAAGCTCTGCAGGCAGTTTTTTTTTTCTGATATGCATTGCCAGCTATAAACCTTCTATATAGATGTGAGAAACATCTCAGCAGTGATCAAGAGCAATGGGAGGCTACATATTAGTATTCAGGTGTAAATCTGATCATTTATTTATTTTCTGGTAATGCATTTACTAAAAATTGTCTAATATTGTCTAAAATTCTTAACAAAACAGAGACAGAGGGTTTGCAGACTTTTGTATCCTCCAGTAACAAGATTGTATATTCTTATAATACAGCAGTAACAATAAATAAACCCCTGAATCAAGTTGAATCTGGACTGTCCTGAATATCTACTAGCCTCTTCTACTCAAGAGAGTCCTAGAAAACCATCCATGAGGACCATATTTTTAGAAATTTTTTGGTCCTACCAGGCTAGCAGTTAAGTCCTCCATCTGCATGATATTGTTACCTTAGGTAGCCACATGCCTGCTGTTAGCGGGATGGGCTTTTCCATAACCTCAAAATACATGTTTTTGCAGCTATTATTAGGTGTTTCACCACAGAATTAACAAAGCTTACTAAAACACATTAAACATTGAGCAAGTGGCCCCACCACATCTCCAACACAGCCCAGGCACTGAGGCAAAGAAACAATGTAGTTTATCAGGTGTTCTGTATTATCTGTAGAGTATCTTATAACCCAATTCCTGATATCGGTATCAGTAGGATTTGAGCAGTAGAATGTGTGGCTGTAAGGGATCTACCTAGATCCTTCTCCCAAAAGCGGAAAAAACTATGAACATAACCCTCTGGGGAGACATTAAGGAAAGAGTATGTGGAAGAAAAAGCGTCCCGTGTGTCACCTCGGCCTAAGCACATCAATTCAAAGCTGGTAAGTGGTTTGGTGAACAAAACGGCCTCTGGAAAAAATCTAAAAAAAAATGGGCAACCTGCCCTGCTTTTCAGAAATTCAATTTGAAAGGCAGAGGAGTGGAGCACAGTTCTTGCTCCACCTGCCCTGAGAATGGGAATAATGGGCTCGGCGAGAGCGAGATATAATGTTGCTAGAAATATTTACTACAAATGTTTCTGGGCACCTTAATGTTTGGAAGTTGTGCTATCAGTGTGGGGGAAGAGGGACTCCAGGGTAGGAGCTGTAGGTAAGTTTTACAAAAGGTTTGCTCCAGTGCGATTGATTGTTTATCAGCATGGTTGCACTAGTCCAAGACCGTACCAAGTGCGATGCTTCATAGCAAAGAGTAAAGTTTGGTACCCCCAACCCCCTTGCTCTTTAATGCCAAAATAGGAAGCGTCTGCGCAGCCTTAGGCTGCGCCGACCCCATTTAAACTGGAAGATTCGGGTATGGAACTGTTTGAAGAAAGACCCCAGGATGTGAGTAAGCAAGGTCTGAAACAAGTATAGCAATCTAGGCATGTTCATTTAACTACCTGGAAGCCGCCAAACCAGGAAAATGTATGGGATATTCATTTCCCCATGTCTCCTGATATTGTGTGCAGTATCAGACTCCTATTAGCTTCTGTAGACCATTCTGTACACAGAAAAGTATATGCTAGATGATGATGCTGGCTAAGGGGTAGCATCATATTCAAGGCAGCACATTTGGAATAGGTAACTTTGGAAATTCGAAAGGCTGCCATAATACTTTATTGCCTTTAGCTGATTGGGGAGGTGATCAATGGATTGGATATAGGAAAACATAGATCATCCACATATGCAGCAACTTTCTATTCCCAACTTTAAGCCCTTTGATATCTGTGGAAGACTGCACCATACAAGGAAATGATTCCAAAAAAAGAACAAAATTAGTGGGGACTCTATTGAAAGCCTTTTCTGCATTAGGTGTTCCGAGTGTTTATGGCGAAAATCCAATTTAGTACCTTGTGCAGCAAAGGTTCCAGAATCTTGGTGAATAATTTAAAGTCTTGGTTAAGTAAAGGGGATAGGTCTATAACTTATGCACGCTGAAGGGTCCTTACTCTCTTTTAGGAATCACTGTTATTTGGACGTTCAGCGATTCAACTGAAAATCTTCCAGGTGAGTGAGTTAAAGGCCTTCAAAAAATGTGGGGTCAACGTGTTCTGGAACGTTTTGTAATATGGCAAAGTAAATCCATCTGGACCAAGTGTTCTCCCATTAGGCGTTGATTTAATAGCCTTTTAGAGCTCAATATCAGTGAGGGGGCCTCCATAACCTCCCTGTCTTTGGCAGAGAGCTGTGGCATACCTGATTTAACCAAGTATTGAATAATCAAAGAAATTCAATCCCGACACAATACAAAGGAATAAAAGAGCATGCCCTCTGGACTCTCCTGGCGAATTGGCCAGGATCTTACAGCTTTTGTTGCCGTATGCGTAGAATATTTGGCGAGGATGGCTTTCACCTTCTAGGCGGCAGTCTAGACAAAGTGAGGCCAGTTTATCTCTCGTCTGTGCAAGTTCTTTGCCTCCTCTTATACCTCAGCTCCATCTTTTGGACTCGTTTGACCAAGGCCAGTATCTCGAGCCGTACCACTTTTTTAAGTCTTGTATTGTGTTTGAGTAGCAGGCCCCGCATCACTTACCTATGGGCTTCCCAGACTACCATAGGGCTAATGTTTTGGCTGCATTTGTGGAAAAGTATGCAGTCAGCTCAGCACAAACATCATCCTGGGTCACCATGTCTTTCAAAAGAGAATCGTTTAGTCTCCATTTCCACATTTTAGGGGAGGCATACTGTTAGATAATGCATAAAAATACTAGGGCTTGGTCAGATATAGTAATAGTGCCAATAGAGCACCCCCACTACCTGTATCAGATCCACATGTGGCAGCCAGAAATGATCAATACGAATGTAGGTCTGATGTGGTTTGGGGAAAAAAAGTAGTCCTCCCTGTCTGAGGGGTGAAGTATCTACCATATATCCACCAATTGGTGTTGCATAAAGCAACGTTTGAGCGGTCCAGGCAAGTACCGGATCTGACACAAAATTGAAATCCTGTTCAAAAATGACAAGGCCCTTCTGACATTCCTCCAGACACCTCAGTGCCGGGTTGTGGTGGGGGCATATACTGTAGCCAGGGTAACCAGTTGGTTTTCCAGTAACCCCTTGACAAAAAGCATTCGACCCTCAGAGTCACAACAGGTACCTCTAAAGGTCCAAGACATAGAATTTGCCACTAATATGCTAACACCTTTTGGATCAAGAGGCTGCAGACCAAATATGGTAAACCGTGGGGTGCCTATGGTTGCAACATTAAGGGAACTGGTCCTTTTTTAAAATGTGTCTCTTGCAAAAATGCTACTTGCCAATCAGGTGTTGACACCTCTGGTAGCGAGAAGGCAGCCATGTATGCCTATTTTGTTGCGCCTATTACGGTTTTCCAGGTCATCTTGCTGTAGCACAAGCCTCTGCAATAGTAAAGAGTGCTCTTTCAATACTTCTCTATGGTGGTCAGTTGTGCGGGTAAGTTGTTTAGTTTGCTCCTCCAATGCCAGAACTCTGGTGCCCTGATCTTTCTTTAAGTTAGCGATCTCACTGCGCACAGTTGCCCCAATGTTGCACATGCAGACTTCTAGATCAGCTTTGATAAGACCTGCATTGGTGGCAGTGCGCCTTTCAAACGTATCCAAGAAGTGAGCAGGGGAGGAAGGGGGGAGGGGATAGATGAAGCCAGGGAACTCTGTTCTTGCTCCAGCCCAGAGTGAATAGGAAAATCAGCAGGCTCAGTACTTATCTTCCTGCAATCTTCCCGTGGCCTGTCTCCGGACGGCACCATCTTGGATTTGTGATCGTGCCCTGTAAAGAGGTAACCGACTCACAGCAGGGGACGAAAGTCTGCAGAGCCTGCATACAGCTCTGGAAAAAAAAAAAAAAAAGACACGACTGCAAAAATTAGTTTCTCAGGTTTTAACTTTTTTAGGTTTCACGTATTGAACTGAACAGCTTTGTCTTGGTTTTTAAGAACTGCTGACCATATTTCTTCTAATTTAGGAAATAATAAATAAAAGTAAGAAAAATGCATGCAGTGTTTGCGGAACTTGAATAATTCAAAGAAAACAAATCCCCTTACCTCTGTTAAACAAAATGTCAATATTGTTATGACTAATCAGTATTTGGTGGAATAACTCTGATTTGCAGTCACAGCTTTTTATGCGTTTTAGCATGCTCTCCACTAGTTTTTCACATTGCTGTTGAATAACTTCATACCACTCTTTCTGCACAAAAATCAAACAGCTCAGCTTTGCTTGATGGTTTGTGACTAGGGATGAGCGAGAAGGCCTCTGACAGTTTTGTGAAAATTTCCTCAAACTTTCCATTAACTTTGCATTAAATTTCCACAAACTTTCCACGAATTCCATTAAAGTCAATAGGCCGACTTTAAACAATAATAGCAAAGCCCCTATACATGTTAGAATCACCAAATTTGCTGGGATTTGCATGGGAGCAAATGATTCGCTCCCAGCCGTGCTATCCCCGTCGGAAATAGTGGGCGTTCCCACTCCCTGCATTTCCCCTTGTTTGTACGGTGAGAACATGACCTCATGGCAAATCCCGTTCTCTCTTAAATGTTCGGTAAGCAAGAACGGCCCGATTCGCTGCGAGATGGAACTTAATAATATTGCTCGCTCATCCCTATTTGTGACCATCCATCTTACACTTGATGTCATTCTAGAGGTTTTCAGTAGGGTTCAAATCTGGAGATTGGGCAGGCCAAAACAGACTCTTAATTTTGTGATCTTCTATCCAGGCCTTGATTCCCACAGCATTGAGCACTGTCCTTATGGAAATACCGATCTTCTGAGTTGTCTTAGCAGAAGCAAACAAATGTTTTTATAGGATAACCTTATATGTGGCTTGATTCATGCCCTTCACAAAGACACATCAGCCCAATTCTAGCCTTGCTGAAGCACCCCCAGATCATCACTGACCCTCCTCCATATTTTACTGGGGTTGAAGTACCAGGCTTAATGATAATGAACTTATTGGCCAGGTGGGGGAGCTGTCTCACCTGAAATGCATCCTGGAAATTAGGCCGGGGATATTAGTATTATTATTATTATTATTATTAATAAACAGGATTTATATAGCGCCAACATATTACGCAGCGCTGTACATTAAATAGGGATTGCAAATGACGGCTCATCCATTGCAACATTAAAATCACCAAGGATTAGGGTGGGCAGGTCATGGGAAAGAATGTGTGGGAGCCAGGATGCAAAGTTATCCACAAATTGCGATACTGGGTCAGGTGGGCGGTAGACAACAGCAACAATGAGGGGTAAGGGGCTAAAGAGTTGGACAGAGTGGACTTCAAATGAAGTGAAAATGAGAGAGAGGGTGGGGTAGGAAGGACTAACTGTATGTACAGTTAGGTGAGAGAAGGAGACCCACACCACCCCCGACTTTGTTGCCAGCCTACTTATTCCTGTGTCTGTGTCTTGGCTGGTGAACTGGCAACTGGCAGTAAAGACACAGACTTTGTTGCAAAAGATATATGGTTAGGGCCTTAGAGTCCTGCACAGCAATAGGTTGGGCTGGATTGCTAGTTAAGGGAACTAACAGTGAGTTAGTGGCCAGACTTTATTTTTGCTGTTTGTTTTATTTTGCCTGTTTTTTGTGGAAATAGTGTTAAGTGAAATAAACCCTTGATGCACTTTTAACCTGCTGGCCCTCTTTCCTGCTTAAAACACCCCTGTTGCTGTGGGCGATCTCAGTGTTTTGCCATCCAACTGGTCACATTGTAAGAGGAGAGTGTTGATTACAGCAGTGGCTTTTATACTTTTCTTCATTAAATAAGATTTGCTTGTGCTTGTGTAGGAATTTAACAGACACTGACATAGAAAGCTTTGTCATACTCATAGAGATCTCTATATTTTTTTCCAGAACTGTATAGTGTGAACCATCTAAGTATCTGCCTAAGAAGTACCCTGACTACCTACCCTAGTAACAAATGGCAAAGCACTTCCTGTGCCATTAGCTGTGGATCAGTAGTATATGGGTGCAAGCCTTACACCTTAGAGCAGGGTTCCTCCAGAGGTTGCCGGAGTTCTTTGAGCAATGAGCAATTTGTGTCTCTCAGGCAAAAAGATTATTGGATTATATCTGTAATGGTGACATTCTTCCCACTGGCCAGTAATATAGGAGGCATTCTTTCTATAGTCCACCACCATAATTCACTGTGAGTTGTGAATATATATAAATTAAAGCAGAGGTTCCCTGAAGACTTGAACGTTATTTCAAGGGTTCCCCCATGTTAAAGGAGGTTGGGAAGCACTGCTTTAGAGCAAGGTTGTGAGCTTGCTGTGTTCTCCTGTGTTAATCATCAGGTGTGCATATGCATTTTTCAGACCCAATATGGAGCCCAATGGGCATCTAAAGGAGCTTACGTAGTATGTTGACAATGCAGCTGGTAATTGTGGGACATGTTTTATTGCCCTGGATAAATTACTGTTTGACTTCTCATCTGTTTAATAAAATAAATACATAAATATTCAGTAAAATCTCTATCAAACCTAAGGGCTCATTACCACACCCACAACAGTGGGCAGGGGATCATGTGCTTTACCATACCCAGAAGCATTGGGTAGTTTGTGCTAGCAGAGGTCAAGGTAGAGCTTATAATCACTTTAAATCACTCTATCAGTGGTCTGGGGAAGGCGTATTCAAAATCATTGTCATCTTGCCTTGGATGTCTTTCAATAAAATATATCTGGTTTGTATAAACAGGTCTTCTTAAATTTTGTCCAGTGTAATAAAGCCTGTAGCTAATGTTTTGCTCCTTGTGTATGATTAAAACGTGTTTCTTTTAAGCTCTGTGAGTTTTGGATTTAAATTGTGTCTTTCAGGTTGCCTGCAAGTAATTGGCTTCAGTACCTGTGAACTAGATGTATGTTATTTCTGGAGCCTGAAGCCAGCCTTGCTGTTATCATTCTAGCTGGGATGAAATATGTAACCCCCTTCCTATCCCCCCCTTTCCTGCCAGCCAAGTGGGTCCCAGGCTGTGAACCCTTACACGACCTTTCATTTCCTACAAAAACCTATGCGCTTGTCTTGTTTGTCAATCTGCATTGAGAACACATTCTCTTTGTGGTAACATGATGGTATAAGAAAATATTTTTTCCATCTTAAGTTAACATTTTCTACTTTAGAGTGTGCATGTCACCCCTCCCCGAAAATATAATATTCAGTAAACAATAAATGCACACTGGCAGCTAGCTGCATGGTAATTAACCATGAAATAGCTGGAAGTTGATGTAAGAATAGTAGACTGCAGGCTTTTTTTTTATTTTATTTTTTTAAAGCCCATCACTGAGCAATGTGTTTAGGAAACAGGCTGCATTAAAAGGCTTAACTCAGAGGTCTTCGATCAGGTGTCTTTTCCAAGGAGTGAAAAAGGCACTACTGATAGTTGACGTCTCCATCTGTTCCTTTTGTCATGACTTTCTTACACTGCCACAGTCTTCTGGAGTCCAAGAGGATTCCACAACTGGACAGCCAATAGGAAGTGTCCATGTCGTGTGTACCCAAAGAAAGTTGTTAGGGAGGGTAGAATGTATCGTCTGTGGTGGTTTCTTAGCTGCAGCAGAGTGTTGTTCTTTTTCAAAAAAGAATAATAAATCACTAATATTTTACATGCAATACAACAGTGCCTAGTCTACACTCATTTATTGAAACATGTTTAATGTCATTAATAAAGAGGTGTTGCTGTAGTGATTATTGCATGCTGAAAGCTTATGTTGTCAATTATTTCTGCCAGCTTGCAAGTAATTACAATGTCAGAGCTAAAGTTACGATCACAAGATCCTCTCAGTGGGAAGGTTAGGAACTGTTAGAGCTGGACAAAATGTCGGCTGGTGACTCTTTGGTCTGTTCAAAGGCTTTGGACCATTCCCAAGTCTGACTGCCTTGTGCAAAGCTATAAAACAGTGACTGGCTCATAGAGCTGACACTCCCCTATCGTGCTGCTGCACAGATAACTACAGGAAATGAATATAAAAACACATTCAGGTACTTGTACTGGTTGTGCTTAAAAATACATTTGTTGAATATGAGTGTTATCTGCATAAATATGGATATGATATAACCCTATCCATGCACATATATATATAGTGTGGAGGGTAAAGCTCAGGATCGCCTTTGCTGGGGTCAAAGGACACTTGTCTGATTCATCCAACTCATATCACACTGAGGTATAAGTGTTAAGCTGATCTGTAGCCAGGTTTATTTGAAGATTGCAAATAAAATAACAAAAATAGCCAACGAAAACCTCACCTGTCCGGCATGTACTATACATCTGACGTTCCTGTCTATCAGCTGGAGGGCTTCTCCCTGTCAGCTCCAAACAAAGCTTTAAGCAACCTTCTGCTCACTTTTCAGCTCACTCACCCAGACTGACTTTCTGAGTCTCTCAGCCAAGCTCCCTCACAGACCGACTGTCTGTGTCTCCAGCAGGGCTCTCTCCAAATCGAGCTGCACTAACACAAACCCCTGGCTGTGTCTCTCCAAGGCAAGCTGAGCCTGCACAGACCCCGGTCCGAGTCTCTCCAAGTTAAGCTACTGACTGAGCTCCTGGCTCTATGTTATATCCTCACCCTCAGTGCTTCTTCATTAATTATCTCACAGGTGAGAGTCTTCCACCTGCTACTTCACACAGGAGAGGAATCTTGGGCAAATATACCTCACATCAAAGAGGAATCCTAAGCAAATATATCTCCCTATCACCTCCAATCCTGCCTTGGTGTCACATAATTCAATAAATTAAGGTTCATGCACAAATAATAGCTAGTCAATCAAACAGTTAAATTAAGGAATTAAGTTGAAAAATAAAATACACAGCAGTATTGCTTGATATGAATATAGGAACTCCATATGCATAAAGAGTCTAGAAATCTAAAGATTCACACTTTAGAGGGGAATAGGTAAGTGTGACATTACCCCCCCCTTTTTACGGGGCCTCCCCACCCACTGAGGTCCATGTTTCAAGGGGAAGTGGAACTTTTTAGCCAGAAGAGGGGAGACACATCTGCAGCAGGAACCCACAATCTCTCCTCAGGGCCTGAACCTTTCCAGTCGATCAGGTACCTGAGCTTCTTCTTTTGGAATCCAAAATTTGATGGACTTTATATTCCTGAGAAGAATCGCTTGCAGGAGTAGCCAGTGGAGAGGGAGGAGAAAATCGGTTCAGGACCAACGGCTTTAGTAGAGTCACATCAAAAGCATTGGAAAGCTGAAGATGTGGAGGAAGGTGTAACTTATAACAAACTGGGTTAACCTTGGTGTTAGCACTGCAGTCCGTGCCGGTGCCGCTGCTCCTAATCGCAGGCATGGGCGCCAGGTCCTATCTCTCAGGTAACACTACCTATGTTCCATGTCAGTATTTCTTTCACGCTGGGACTTGCTGACTCCTGTGGTCAGCTGCCACTGGCCTGGGGATTGCTCTGGAGTGGCACCTGGCAGCTACCCCGCAGCCCAAGCCTATCCTCACCATCAGAGGCTCTAGCGAAGACCTGGTAGCTGCTTAGTCACGCCCCTCTGGAGTATACCCGGTCAGTGGCACAGTGGGTCCATACCCGCTTGCATAGCACTTGGCAGAAATAACATAAGGTCCCATGAAACGTGGAGCAAACTTTAGAGAAAGCACCAACCAGCAAACTTCTTGTAACGGGGAGCCGCATGCTCTAGGTGCTCTGATGTTGAGGCCCAAATACGGTTGAAGTCCCCCTGCAGGGCACAGAGTGCGGGTACTTCAGTAGAGCAGGGTATAGGAGACGGAAGGCAAGGATGTTTGCCATAAACAATAAAAAATGGAGATTCCTTGGTGCTGGTGCAAACATGGTTATTGTGGGCAAACTCTGCCCAAGATAGCAGAGCCACCCAGTCATCATGGTGGGCAGATACTAGGGCTCGAAGATATTGTTCCTAGGACTGTCCTTTCTGTCTGTCCATTGGTTTGTGGGTGATAAGCTGAGAACTCCACAAAAATGTCCAGGGTTTTGCAGAAGCCTTTCCATAAACGTGAAGTAAATTGTACCCCACGATCAGAGACGATATGAGTGGGCATGCCATGAAGTCTAAACATTTCTTGAATAAAGACTGGCGCCAATGCTGGCTGGTAAAGCTGAAAGAGGTACAAATTGGGCCATTTTAGAAAAATGATCCACAACCACCCAAATAACCGTACAGCCATCAGAAGGAGAAAGATCAGTGATGAAATCCATAGATAGATAACACCAAGGTTCAGTGGGAATAGGTAGTGGAAGAAGAGGGCCTGCAGGGGCGCATGTGGCAGACTTTGTTGTTTGTGATGATTGGGTCAGCGGTACTGTCGGGAAAGAAGTGGAAAGGTTCTGTGTATGCCTGGGTGACCAGAAATCTTGGAGTCATGTGCCCAACGTAAGATTTTGGTATGGAGTTGGGGAGGCACCAGGGGTTTACCAGGGGGAATAGTGGATTCCTACAAAAACTTATGCGCTGCTCAGGAGTTAGCAGAAGGAGGAGGAGGCATCAACCTCAATGGTGAAAGGTTTGGTAACATCTGGCCTAACAAGTGCTGGACCAGAAGGAAAAGCCTGTTTGAGGGCATGGAAAGCCAGAATAGCCTCAGAAGGCCAGTCCTTAGGATTTGCATGTTTCCGTGTCAGAGCCATGATGGGAGCAACCAGCGTGGAATAATTCTGTCACAGATCAGCAGCACAGCTAATCTGGTACTTGTTGTTCACCAAATATATGTCAGATCAGCAGCAGTTGGTTCCCTTACCTTGCTTCAGCTACTCTGTTCAGGCTTTGGAGTTAGAGGCGTTGCGGAACCTTTCCAGGTGATTTATCTGCACCTGCTCATCCAGTCCCCGCCCAGCCTGCCTGTTAGCCTTACTATATAAGCTGTGTTCAGACTGACACTCCTTGCTTTTGCAAAAGGTGTGTTTTCCTGAGGCTCCAGCTTGTATCTATTTTCTGATATCCTGGTTCTGACTCTGGCTTTTTCTGACGTTGATTGTTCACTACCTGCCCTTACCTGGTCCTGTTCTGGTTTTCGAGTTTGTCTACCGATTTGGTTCTACGCTTTGGTTCTATCTGCTGTCAGCTGCTGTCTGCAACCTGAGCGCCGTCCGCAGCAAAGTCCATCACTCCTTGCGGGGTGCTCTGGTGAACGCCGGGCGGTTCCTTAGACTCCGCACCTCAGTTCATACCTCTGCTAAACGTGCAGATTGCACAGAGGGTCCACTTCCCCATACTTGTGGCAGATCCATGACAGTTTGCAAAGGCAACAGACCCCGCTGTCATTCCTCTGCCAAGAATGGAATGGCAATCATTTTATTCCTGGACCAGTACCACTTCTGCATGGGTTTGCCCACAACTCCCTGCAGGATCACCAAGCCCAAAAACAGCCAAATGTCATCCTTGGTTACAGGTTCCCACTTTCTGCCTCTTGCAAACCTCAGGTGTGGAGCACCTTGTTGTTGTCCAGCGTACC